>NC_134689.1:61925872-62125872 GCF_050947455.1 Rhinoderma darwinii
TGTGCCCTGTATCTAATCTTATCCTGTGTGATATTGTATGTTGAGGTGTATATCTAATCCTTTCATGTGTAATACTGTATGCTAGGGCCCTGTATCTAAGTCTATCATGTGATACTTTATGCTGGGGCCCTGTATTTAAGCCTATTGTCACGTTGGGTTCGTCGACCCACTGGGCCGTACCGCCTTGGCGGTATGGCAGCTGGCCAACAGGGTGCAGGTAACAGTCTATAGTTCGTATAGGGTACCTGTGGCAGCTCGGACAGTAGCAAGACAGGCTCGGCTGGGACTAGGCAGCAGGCAGACGTCAGGCGTGGTGTAGCAGAACAGACGTGGTATGCAGCACAGCATGACTACAGCTCAGCATGGCACTTGACCAGGATAGCACGGGATAGAGGTACGGGAAACACTGGGAACTGCAAGACACTAGGAGACCATTTGCATAGACATACTAGGATAACGACAACAACGCTCAGGCATGGGAGGAAGGGGCTGGTCCCTTCTTATAGCCTAGGGTGCTCTACGAGCAATCAGCTCAAATCTCACACCTGCGTGCACTTTGGCTTAAAGAGGCTCTTTCACCAGATTATAAGTGCCCTATCTCCTATATAAGGAGATCGGCGCTATAATTTAGGTGACAGTAATGCTTTTTATTTAGAAAAACGATCTATTTTAAACCACTTTATGAGCGATTTTTAGCTTCATGCTAATGAGTTTCTTTATGCCAAAGTGGGTGTGTTTTTACGTTAGACCAGGTGGGTGTTGTACAGAGGAGTGTATGACGCTGACCAATCAGCGTATTGCACTTCTCCATTCATTTACACTGCACTAGCGATATAGTTATATCGCTATGTGCAGATTCCAGCAAGGCAAGCGTAATCTCGCGAGATTACGATGTAACCTGTCATTTCAAACGAGATTACGCTTGCCTTTCTGGAATCTCACAGAAAAGATTCAGAAGTGTCAGGATTCTAAACATCACGTCCAGACTGGTAGTGATGTATATTCATTATCAGGACACTGTAGTAATGTTAAATATGTGTGTATGAAGCTGCACGTAGCGATATAACTATATCGCTAGTGCAGTGTAAATGAATGGAGAGAAGTACATGACGCTGATTGGTCAGTTTCATACACTCCTCTGTACAACGCCCACTTGGTCTAACGTAAACACGCCCACTTGGGCATTAAGAAACTCATTAGCATAAAGCTAAAAATCGCTTTTAAAGTGGTTTAAAATAGATAGTTTTTCAAAATAAAAAGCATTACTGTCACCTACATTACAGCGCCGATCTCCTTATATAGGAGATAGGGCACTTATAATGTGGTGATAGAGCCTCTTTAAGTCTGGACTGAGCTTGCGAGCGCACCCTGGTGGTCACTGTGGAACAGTACGGCCGTATGTGCAGACATCTCTGGAGAGAAGGGCGTCGAATGGATGGAAGGAGTTCGTGGTCAGCAACCACGGACGTTACACCTAGAAAGTGTCATACCGTCTGCTGGGGCCCTGTATATAAGCCTTTTTTATGTGTGATACTCCATACCTTCCAACTTTTGAATTCGGAAAAGAGTGTTCTGAAAAGAGTGACATTTTTAAGCCACGCCCCCTAACCACGCCCAATATTCCGCATAAACAGATCAAATCACAGCTAGATCCTTCTGCAAATAACACGCGCACAGATATTAAGGATCAGGTTATATTGTCTTTATAGTCCATTTTTCATTTACATTCACATATTACACCGCAGGTTTACACTTCAACGTCCTTTGAATGTAACATTTAACTAATTAGGGATACATATATTTGAGTTATACTCACGCCTTGTACTGTAACTGGGGCTGCGCTCGTGCAGTGATGAGGGTTGCGGACCTCCCCCGTCGGCCGTCAGTTATCGCTCTATGCGCATGCGCCGTCTCCCTGGTGACGCGTCCTGGGATTCGCGCATGCGCTGTCTGGCGATGACGCCCGACGATGGGGATCTCGCGCTCTCCTCAATAATCACGCACGAGCGCCATGATGACTGGCATGGATTGGCCAATAACAGACCACATGATCACCAGGGTTTACTATTTAAACTAGACATGGACACAAGAATGGCACCCCTTGAAAAAGCTACACGTGAAACGCGCGTCGGGGCACTACCTTATCCTCTCGGTCATACCACTACACTACGGAAATATGGGTAAGCACATTATGGAGACTATGTCAGGTTATTTAGATACCATTCACGCTATTTATGCTTATTAGGTGTAGACTTCAATTTTATTGTTGGTTTTACCTGACATATGCCCTCTATTTCTGAATACCTTGCATACCTTTCTGTTTTGGGATACTATGTTTATGTGTTCCTTGGTATACTTTACATTGTTTACCTATCTGTGATATATGGTATTATATTGTGATCCAGTTATAAAGACTTGTTTTAGATTCTCATGTTTTTTGATTTGTAATAAAGATTTTCTACTTTCAACTTCTTTTGATACTTATGGACTTCTTGTTTCTCTTGTTTATATATTAATGATTTGGAGTCTTTATCTTTGATAAAGTGGGTGGTTGCTACCTCTGTTTCCCACCCTTACATTCATATGTCCTGCGAGACTGTCTTGTCTAATAATAGTATTTTTCTGTGTGCTTTCCACAGCTGTTGGCTCCAGGCCCACTATGGACTTCCGCATGCGAGACCAATCCTGGCTCTCGCAAATTAATGAGGTTTTTAAAGAGGATCTAAATTTTATTTTAGACACTAATGGTAGAGATATGAGGGATGATATTAGTAGACTCAAGGTGCTACTTAAACAAAGAACCAGAGTTCTTTCAAAGGGTCTTATTCCCAGAGGAATTATGGTTCAAGTCTTTCCCTCGTTTATCATCGAAGATGATACATTTAAAAATAAATGGGAGGAGTTGTCTTCAACTTGCTCAAAAGGATACATGAGTCTATTGATTCAGGCTAATCAAAAAACTCTTATTGAGTTAGAAACTGAAATCGAAGAGATTCAGAATAAAATCAAGAAAGATCTGTCCAATGAGGCACTGGACAAACTAAACACTGATCTTGACAGGGAGTTTCAAAAATGGGAACAAGATGTTTGTTCCATAAAAACAACCAAATTTCAGAGAGACACGAACGACTTTCTGCAAAATAGAGTTTATAAGTGGCGACGACCACGACCACACTCGCTCTCTCGTTCAAGATCAGGTTCGGTCTCTTCATTGGCCTCTAACGATGAGTCCATACGAGATAGACGCAACACGGATGTATCACAGAGTGCTCAAGAACCTAGTTTCCCAAGAAGAAATAGGGAAAAACAAGTGACCAAACGTAAAATGACATCTGCATTCCAAGGAGGGAAGAAGTATAAAAACAATCGAGGTAATTAATTTGTCTTCGCATGTCCTCTCTGACACACCGACCATATTATGAAAAACCTCTTTACTTAAAATATTTACGTTCTCGGTGCCGTTACAACATTTGACTTATATAAAAATCACGCAAAACATCTTTTATTCTGTATTTTAATATCCCGAGTTTTTATTCATTTAACTATATGTTCCCATTCTAATCGATATTCAATTTGACTATTACTGTTATTTTGCCTGATATTTGTTTGAACTTTGACCCGCCATGTTTTGGCGTTTTTTTTGGCAATTCTGTTCCATCTGAACTGGGCCAATCAGTATCCAGTGTTGTATATATATACCAGCATGTTTTAAACTAAATTTTATGCCTGATGAAGACGCCAGTTCGGCGTCGAAACGCGTTGCAATAAAGCAATTATTTAAACTAAGGAAGAGACTACTCGTTTCTCCATTGTACTTGGTCCACTCAGCAGCGCCAATACAGATCCCCTCTTTTTCTACATTTATCCACTATACACCAGCGGTACCTCTGGTCACCGGTCCGGATCTGGCAGCAGCAACTGTGGACTCTGTTTCCTCGCGCATTACCTATGGCTTTCTGGTGAGCATGGTATCTTCTATCCTCCATTAGCTTATCCTAACCTACTTCACTATGTGGCGCCGTGGTTTTTTCTCTATTTGTTACTCTCTGACACACAACACTATATTTTAAGCAAGGGACTGACCTTTTCTCCGAGTAATTCTTTTGATTACTTTACAGCATTAAAAGATCTGCATCTGTTCTCACGTAAACTGATTTAAAAAAAACTACACAGCAGGGGTGAAGTTGAATGGGGACTGAACAGTGACATGGAACAAGAAACGCTATTAGCCCTCGAGGACTTATTAAGGGAACAGAGTCAAGAACAAGGTACGTTCCCACGGTCGGTATTACCTCGTTCAACACGGTTTCCCCCTTTGTCCATCTGCCCACAGGTAGAGATTTTTACGAGATTGGTGATGGATGATTTTAAATCAATTTCAACTAATAGACAATCTGACAGCATCCCAACGGACAGCTCTGAAAGAGCTACAGTCATATGAGGATGTAGTGTATAAGGCAGCGGACAAAGGGGGTAACATTGTCATCTGGCCCGTCTCCCTATATGAAAAAGAGGTCTTTAGGCAATTGAAAGACAGACAGACTTATTCTAAACTGACACACAATCCAGTGGGGAGCTTTGCCTCCGAGTTGGGGAAAATTTTGAACTTGGCTGTCCTCGGCCAAGTTCAAAATTTTCCCTAACTCGGATAATTACTAAAGGGGATAATTACTAAAAAGATCTGTGAAGGGTTAACTGTGACTTTCCCTAAGATCCCAACCTTTTACTTATTACCAAAGGTACATAAAAGCCTTATAAATCCCCCCGGAAGACCTATTGTGTCAGGGATTGGCGGATTGTGCGAGCCTTTATGTAAATTCATTGATTATTATTTAAAACCGCTGGTCGAATGCTTGCCCTCTTATGTAAAGGATACCACAGATGTACTCACTCGCATTGATGAGATTACATTGGAACCTGATATGGTTTTAGTGACAGCTGACATAGAGTGCCTCTATACCTGCATCAGACATAGGGACGGAATTGAGGCGGTCCGCCTTTTCCTGGGAATGAGCAACTGGGACAGCCAGATATGTGATATACTTGTGGAACTGCTGGAGTACATTCTGACTCACAACTTGTTTGTGTTTAGGGATGTATTCTATTTGCAGAAACAAGGCACTGCCATGGGGACGGCGTGTGCGCCATCATATGCGAACCTGTTTCTTGGAGCTTGGGAGAGGCAGGTTTTGCATGGTGACGGCGCCCACTCCGTGGACCATGTGCAGTGTTGGTTACGTTATATTGACGATCTATTGATTATCTGGCAGGGGACTGAGATACAACTTTCGCAGTTCATGCAGGAACTAAATACCAATGATCGCAATATTAAACTCACGTATGTTGCCGATAAATACAAGGTCAACTTTCTGGACATATCCATTGAAGTAGACACCGATGGGGTGCTACAGACGGATGTGTTCAGAAAGGAGACTTCCACGAACTCGTTGCTACATGCTACGTCGGCACACATACATTCCACTTTTAAGGCTGTCCTAGTTGGGCAGTTCATCAGGATGAGGCGGATCTGTTCATCAAACACAAAATTCGAGACTCAAGCTAGAGACCTAAAGTCTAGATTCCAGGAAAGAGGATATAGTCAAAGAAGTATTAAAAATGGCTATAGACGAGCCAAAAACACCGATAGGAAAGCCCTGTTACATCCAGCAAGGGCTGAGAAAAAACTGAATGATAACAACGTGGTCAGATTTATATCAACCTTTAATACTCAATGGCAGACGATGAGGTCAATTCCGAAAAAGCATTGGCCTATATTACAAACAGAACAGGTGTTTGCGAAAACCCTATCAGCAAATCCCCAAATGACAGCAAGGAGATGCAAGAATTTGAAGGATATCTTAATTAAAAGTCATTACGTTCCAAAGCAAATTTGTCCCTTTTCATCTAGAGGCCCCACCCAGGGTTGTTACCCTTGTGGTGACTGTGTGGCCTGTGCCAATATTGTTCGAGCAACGACTTTCGAATCGGCAGGAGGTGAACAAACTTTTAAGATCTTGGAATACATATCATGTAGCTCCACGTTTGTGGTGTATTACGCTACTTGTAGTTGTTCCAAGATCTATGTTGGCCTAACAAGCAGGCAACTAAGAATCCGAGTTCGGGAACACGTGAGGGAGATAAAGGCTGCTAAAGGAATTGAGGACCTAACTCTTCTAAAAACGATTCCCAAACATTTTAAATTGTGTCATGGGGGAGACCCTAAAAGTTTCAGAGTTAGAGGAATTGACAGGGTACATTGTGGTGTCAGAGGTGGAGATGCAAAGACATTACTAGCACAAAGGGAATGCAGATGGATCACGACTCTGGGTTCTATGGCCCCAAGGGGCTTAAATGAGAAATTAAGTTTTGCGGCATTCCTTTAATATCTCTACCTTTTTATTCTTTTATATTGTCTTTCTTATGATAATAAAGTGCTTTTGTTTTTATCTTTGTCCATGCCTAGATTTCTTTCCTGATTTGATATCTCTGTTTGGTCTTCATGAACATGTCAACAGCAAATATTGATTCATGAATGAGTTACAAAAGAACAGGACGATGATTATATTGTATTTGTTTCCCTATTGAGTATTTTCTACCATACTATTTATATTCTGATGTTGTCAGATGTTTCTTATAACAGTGGTTGTAATTTATTATGTTGGATATTATTTTATTCATTTTCACTTGTTCTACTTTTATGATATATATTTTTATAAAATATAAATAAATTATTTTTTATTTATTTTTTGTGCCTTCCTTTTTGGCACCTTATCACCTTACTACACATTACTGTATATTGTGTACTTATGTACACCCTAATCACTTTTTATTATTATTATTATTGTTATCTCTACTTTTATATTTATCTTTATTTTTCTTATTTATTTATTTTTATTTTTATATTTATTACATATATACACATTTTTTATATTTATGTTTATGTATACTTCTCATACTGAATAAAATATTTGTATATCTATATGGAGGCGTTGTATTATACTATTATAGATATGTATAAAGAAAGTGTTATATATTTTTTTATATCGTCTACACTGTATATGTACTTAAATAATTATTATAGTTATTACTCTTTACCTCCTGTGGTAAATTTTTTTAAATAACCACAGGAGGGCACTCACACACAATTTATCTTATATCCACTTATTATATTATTATTATTATAAGTTTATTTAGTTATTTTCACTTTATATTTATATATACTTTTAACCCCTTAATGACCGGGCCTGTTTGGGCCTTAAAGAGGCTCTGTCACCAGATTTTGCAACCCCTATCTGCTATTGCAGCAGATAGGCGCTGCAATGTAGATTACAGTAACGTTTTTATTTTTAAAAAACGAGCATTTTTGGCCAAATTATGACCATTTTCGTATTTATGCAAATGAGGCTTGCAAAAGTACAACTGGGCGTGTTGAAAAGTAAAAGTACAACTGGGCGTGTATTATGTGCGTACATCGGGGCGTGTTTACTACTTTTACTAGCTGGGCTTTCTGATGAGAAGTATCATCCACTTCTCTTCAGAACGCCCAGCTTCTGGCAGTGCAGATCTGTGACGTCACTTACAGGTCCTGCATCGTGTCGGCACCAGAGGCTACAGTTGATTCTGCAGCAGCATCAGCATTTGCAGGTAAGTAGCTACATCGACTTACCTGCAAACGCCGATGCTGCTGCAGAATCATCTGTAGCCTCTGGTGTCGATGTGTCCTCGCTCGTCTGACACGATGCAGGACCTGTGAGTGACGACACAGCGTGATCTCTGGAGAACACGGCTGTGTCTGCACTGCCAGAAGCTGGGCGTTGTGAAGAGAAGTGGATGATACTTCTCATCAGAACGGCCAGCTAGTAAAAGTAGTAAACATGCCCCGATGTACGCACATAATACACGCCCAGTTGTACTTTTACTTTTCAACACGCCCAGTTGTACTTTTGCAAGCCTCATTTGCATAAATACGAAAATGGTCATAACTTGTCCAAAAATGCTCGTTTTTTAAAAATAAAAACGTTACTGTAATCTACATTGCAGCGCCTATCTGCTGCAATAGCAGATAGGGGTTGCAAAATCTGGTGACAGAGCCTCTTTAATGACCAAGCCAGATTTGTTAAATCTGGAATGTGTAACTTTATCAGAGAATAACTCAGCGAAAGTTTTGAATATCCAAGAAAATTCTGACACTGTTTTTTCGTCACATGTTGTACTTTATTTTAGTGGTAAAAGTAGACTGATACGATTTACGGAAATTAATAAAAAAAATTAAAAAATGAAGAAATTTTGTAAAAATTATCATTTTTCCCTATTTTTAACGCCAATATGTCACATATGTACATACATACAGTACAATTTTTTTTATTAAATATATATTTCCATCTCTTTACTCTATTTTGGCAGCACTTTTAAAAAAAATAAAAAAAAATTTTGAGCAATTTAGAAGACTTACAAGTTTAGTAATAATTTTAGACATTTTGAAGTACATTTGGTTTTCCTGCACCAAGCCAGGTTTTCAGAGGCTCATAGGTGTCAGAATGGTGGAAACCCCCACAAGTGACCCCATTTTGCAAACTACACCCCTTAAGGTATTTATTAAGGGGTGTTGTAAGTAT
This sequence comes from Rhinoderma darwinii, assembly GCF_050947455.1. Classification (NCBI taxonomy): domain Eukaryota; kingdom Metazoa; phylum Chordata; class Amphibia; order Anura; family Rhinodermatidae; genus Rhinoderma; species Rhinoderma darwinii. The sequence continues at coordinate 61,934,488 of NC_134689.1, forward strand.
TTTGACCCCACAGTTTTTTTGTAAGAATTCATGCAAAGCAGGTGTAAAAAAACATAATCTCACTTTTTTCATAAAAGTATAACTTTGAAGACCGATTTCTGTGTAAAGCGACCATGAGAATGAAGAAACACACCCCAAAATCTATCACCCTGTTTCTCCTGTTTTCAAAAATGCCCACATTGTGACCCTAATGCATTGCCTGGACACACGGCAGGGCCCGAAAGGAAGGGAACACCCGGAGACTCGGCCAAGTTCAAAATTTTCCCTAACTCGGATAATTACTAAAGGGGATAATTACTAAAAAGATCTGTGAAGGGTTAACTGTGACTTTCCCTAAGATCCCAACCTTTTACTTATTACCAAAGGTACATAAAAGCCTTATAAATCCCCCCGGAAGACCTATTGTGTCAGGGATTGGCGGATTGTGCGAGCCTTTATGTAAATTCATTGATTATTATTTAAAACCGCTGGTCGAATGCTTGCCCTCTTATGTAAAGGATACCACAGATGTACTCACTCGCATTGATGAGATTACATTGGAACCTGATATGGTTTTAGTGACAGCTGACATAGAGTGCCTCTATACCTGCATCAGACATAGGGACGGAATTGAGGCGGTCCGCCTTTTCCTGGGAATGAGCAACTGGGACAGCCAGATATGTGATATACTTGTGGAACTGCTGGAGTACATTCTGACTCACAACTTGTTTGTGTTTAGGGATGTATTCTATTTGCAGAAACAAGGCACTGCCATGGGGACGACGTGTGCGCCATCATATGCGAACCTGTTTCTTGGAGCTTGGGAGAGGCAGGTTTTGCATGGTGACGGCGCCCACTCCGTGGACCATGTGCAGTGTTGGTTACGTTATATTGACGATCTATTGATTATCTGGCAGGGGACTGAGATACAACTTTCGCAGTTCATGCAGGAACTAAATACCAATGATCGCAATATTAAACTCACGTATGTTGCCGATAAATACAAGGTCAACTTTCTGGACATATCCATTGAAGTAGACACCGATGGGGTGCTACAGACGGATGTGTTCAGAAAGGAGACTTCCACGAACTCGTTGCTACATGCTACGTCGGCACACATACATTCCACTTTTAAGGCTGTCCTAGTTGGGCAGTTCATCAGGATGAGGCGGATCTGTTCATCAAACACAAAATTCGAGACTCAAGCTAGAGACCTAAAGTCTAGATTCCAGGAAAGAGGATATAGTCAAAGAAGTATTAAAAATGGCTATAGACGAGCCAAAAACACCGATAGGAAAGCCCTGTTACATCCAGCAAGGGCTGAGAAAAAACTGAATGATAACAACGTGGTCAGATTTATATCAACCTTTAATACTCAATGGCAGACGATGAGGTCAATTCCGAAAAAGCATTGGCCTATATTACAAACAGAACAGGTGTTTGCGAAAACCCTATCAGCAAATCCCCAAATGACAGCAAGGAGATGCAAGAATTTGAAGGATATCTTAATTAAAAGTCATTACGTTCCAAAGCAAATTTGTCCCTTTTCATCTAGAGGCCCCACCCAGGGTTGTTACCCTTGTGGTGACTGTGTGGCCTGTGCCAATATTGTTCGAGCAACGACTTTCGAATCGGCAGGAGGTGAACAAACTTTTAAGATCTTGGAATACATATCATGTAGCTCCACGTTTGTGGTGTATTACGCTACTTGTAGTTGTTCCAAGATCTATGTTGGCCTAACAAGCAGGCAACTAAGAATCCGAGTTCGGGAACACGTGAGGGAGATAAAGGCTGCTAAAGGAATTGAGGACCTAACTCTTCTAAAAACGATTCCCAAACATTTTAAATTGTGTCATGGGGGAGACCCTAAAAGTTTCAGAGTTAGAGGAATTGACAGGGTACATTGTGGTGTCAGAGGTGGAGATGCAAAGACATTACTAGCACAAAGGGAATGCAGATGGATCACGACTCTGGGTTCTATGGCCCCAAGGGGCTTAAATGAGAAATTAAGTTTTGCGGCATTCCTTTAATATCTCTACCTTTTTATTCTTTTATATTGTCTTTCTTATGATAATAAAGTGCTTTTGTTTTTATCTTTGTCCATGCCTAGATTTCTTTCCTGATTTGATATCTCTGTTTGGTCTTCATGAACATGTCAACAGCAAATATTGATTCATGAATGAGTTACAAAAGAACAGGACGATGATTATATTGTATTTGTTTCCCTATTGAGTATTTTCTACCATACTATTTATATTCTGATGTTGTCAGATGTTTCTTATAACAGTGGTTGTAATTTATTATGTTGGATATTATTTTATTCATTTTCACTTGTTCTACTTTTATGATATATATTTTTATAAAATATAAATAAATTATTTTTTATTTATTTTTTGTGCCTTCCTTTTTGGCACCTTATCACCTTACTACACATTACTGTATATTGTGTACTTATGTACACCCTAATCACTTTTTATTATTATTATTATTGTTATCTCTACTTTTATATTTATCTTTATTTTTCTTATTTATTTATTTTTATTTTTATATTTATTACATATATACACATTTTTTATATTTATGTTTATGTATACTTCTCATACTGAATAAAATATTTGTATATCTATATGGAGGCGTTGTATTATACTATTATAGATATGTATAAAGAAAGTGTTATATATTTTTTTATATCGTCTACACTGTATATGTACTTAAATAATTATTATAGTTATTACTCTTTACCTCCTGTGGTAAATTTTTTTAAATAACCACAGGAGGGCACTCACACACAATTTATCTTATATCCACTTATTATATTATTATTATTATAAGTTTATTTAGTTATTTTCACTTTATATTTATATATACTTTTAACCCCTTAATGACCGGGCCTGTTTGGGCCTTAAAGAGGCTCTGTCACCAGATTTTGCAACCCCTATCTGCTATTGCAACAGATAGGCGCTGCAATGTAGATTACAGTAACGTTTTTATTTTTAAAAAACGAGCATTTTTGGCCAAATTATGACCATTTTCGTATTTATGCAAATGAGGCTTGCAAAAGTACAACTGGGCGTGTTGAAAAGTAAAAGTACAACTGGGCGTGTATTATGTGCGTACATCGGGGCGTGTTTACTACTTTTACTAGCTGGGCTTTCTGATGAGAAGTATCATCCACTTCTCTTCAGAACGCCCAGCTTCTGGCAGTGCAGATCTGTGACGTCACTTACAGGTCCTGCATCGTGTCGGCACCAGAGGCTACAGTTGATTCTGCAGCAGCATCAGCATTTGCAGGTAAGTAGCTACATCGACTTACCTGCAAACGCCGATGCTGCTGCAGAATCATCTGTAGCCTCTGGTGTCGATGTGTCCTCGCTCGTCTGACACGATGCAGGACCTGTGAGTGACGACACAGCGTGATCTCTGGAGAACACGGCTGTGTCTGCACTGCCAGAAGCTGGGCGTTGTGAAGAGAAGTGGATGATACTTCTCATCAGAACGGCCAGCTAGTAAAAGTAGTAAACACGCCCCGATGTACGCACATAATACACGCCCAGTTGTACTTTTACTTTTCAACACGCCCAGTTGTACTTTTGCAAGCCTCATTTGCATAAATACGAAAATGGTCATAACTTGTCCAAAAATGCTCGTTTTTTAAAAATAAAAACGTTACTGTAATCTACATTGCAGCGCCTATCTGCTGCAATAGCAGATAGGGGTTGCAAAATCTGGTGACAGAGCCTCTTTAATGACCAAGCCAGATTTGTTAAATCTGGAATGTGTAACTTTATCAGAGAATAACTCAGCGAAAGTTTTGAATATCCAAGAAAATTCTGACACTGTTTTTTCGTCACATGTTGTACTTTATTTTAGTGGTAAAAGTAGACTGATACGATTTACGGAAATTAATAAAAAAAATTAAAAAATGAAGAAATTTTGTAAAAATTATCATTTTTCCCTATTTTTAACGCCAATATGTCACATATGTACATACATACAGTACAATTTTTTTTATTAAATATATATTTCCATCTCTTTACTCTATTTTGGCAGCACTTTTAAAAAAAATAAAAAAAAATTTTGAGCAATTTAGAAGACTTACAAGTTTAGTAATAATTTTAGACATTTTGAAGTACATTTGGTTTTCCTGCACCAAGCCAGGTTTTCAGAGGCTCATAGGTGTCAGAATGGTGGAAACCCCCACAAGTGACCCCATTTTGCAAACTACACCCCTTAAGGTATTTATTAAGGGGTGTTGTAAGTATTTTGACCCCACAGTTTTTTTGTAAGAATTCATGCAAAGCAGGTGTAAAAAAACATAATCTCACTTTTTTCATAAAAGTATAACTTTGAAGACCGATTTCTGTGTAAAGCGACCATGAGAATGAAGAAACACACCCCAAAATCTATCACCCTGTTTCTCCTGTTTTCAAAAATGCCCACATTGTGACCCTAATGCATTGCCTGGACACACGGCAGGGCCCGAAAGGAAGGGAACACCCGGAGACTTTCAGGTCTCATATTTTGCTTGAAAATGTTTTATGCCCCACTGTATATTTGGAGAGGTTTGAGCTACCAGAACGATAGAAACTCCCCATAAACGACCCCATTTAGAAAACTAGACCCCTTAAGGTATTTATCTAGGGGTGTACTGGGTATTTTGACCCCACAGTTTTTTGCTAAATTTAATGCATAGCAGGTGAAAAAAAATAAAAAATCACTTTTTTCATAAAAGTATCACTTTGAAGACCGATTTCTGTGTAAAGCGACCATAAGAATGAAGAAACACACCCCAAAATCTATCACCCTGTTTCTCCTGTTTTCAAAAATACTCTCATTGTTGCCCCAATCTGCTTATTAGACGTGTGGCTGGGCCAAAAAGAGAGGGAGCACCCTTTGGCTTTCAGGGCACAATTGAATAAATTCTAGGCCCCATATCATGCATTTAGAGGCATTGAGCTGCCTGAACAAAAAAAAAAACCACGCAGAAATGACCCCATTTTAAAAACTAAACCCCTAAAGGTATTCATCTAGTGGTGTAGTGGGCATGCGGACCAAAAAATTTTGAAAGGAGGAAATAATGGGTATCATTTCAGACACTATGGGTATATAATGTTTTCTTCAAACTCTTATTACGTTTCCACATGAAATAGAGGAGACGTGGTAGAAGGTTATTTTGTTAGAAATATGCCACATTAATAAATTTGTGTGGCATACAGAAGAGAAGTGAAGCCGTGTATTCATAATGGATACATGTTGCTATAGACGTATTTGCCTGTACTTATGACTATGTCTTGCTGAAGAAGCAGTTGGTGCCATTATGATGTCATTGTGGACAGAATTCTGTCCTAATATAAAATCAGTCAGAGAGGAAAAAATAAACTGTACTGGAGTGACGGGCAATATCTTCAAACAAATGGAGGAAAATGTATCCAACTATGTTGCAAACTCGAGTCTGTTCACTAGATAGAAGAACACCTGCAGGGCTGTCATGACAAGGTTTTTTTTTTTTCAGTGACTGGTTGTACAACGTCTCTTTAGCTCCATCAATCCTTATGAGGGACGAATGTGCCAAGTGACGCGGTACACCATAACAGGCCCCTGCCCGGCAAGGTAGGAACCGCTATGTGCACAAGACAACCAATCACCTACAGAATATATAAAGGGACAGTGTCCAAAACCATCTATAGGAACAGTAAAGGATCACTAATCCCCAAAATTATGTCAGTATTTCCAGAAGAACCGTAACAAAGCCCATGGTGTATTGATAAGGAACAGCTCGATTATTAGAGATCCTCCAAAAAAAAAATATCATGCCCGTATCACGGTACAGAATTAGGAATGTAACCGCTGTATGTGGCAGGACATAGTCATAAGAAAAAGGAAATACATCCCCAATTTATTCTTGTAACCATTGCTAAAATGCACGACTTCCACTAATTCAGGGACGGCACGGGCCGCAGGTGTTGGATTTATCTACTAATAAATGCAATGCCCACATTTATTTTTTATTTCAAGAACACTTGTGGGGTCCATGTTCTGAATAGACAGATGTGGGCTCCTGCACAATAAACAGTATTCATTTGTGAGTGATCAAGTCCTGGATTTAATTGTCCAAGAAATGTATAAAAAAAAGAAAGAAAAAAAAAGGGGAAAATTAGTTTTATAGCCTGAAATAAATACTTTACTACCTCCCCGTGAGAATCCCTCCCTCCCTTGGAAAGCTCAGAAACGAAAAATAAAATATGAATAAATGAAATTGACTCCCTAAAAAGAATCCCCCCACCCCACCCATTTTGGTGTTCCCTAAATTATAGATAAAATAAATAATTAGAAACGGTGTGGTAGGTCTCAAAACAGGGGTAGTTGCACAGGCCTGGATTTGAAAGTAAAACCGGGTATCCCTCCTCCTTCCGTGTTTACTGCACACCCGGCATCTCCTTTGGGGGTATTCCTTACTCTCAGTGGCAGGGACGGGGTGAAGGAAGTGGCGCTCAGTGAGCCTTTTGACATTCTTCGACTCAAAGGAGTCTCCAGGTGCGGGGGAGTCAAACAGGAGGTGCTCTATAATTTTCTCCTGATACTGGAGGAAACTGAGCATTCCCTGGGTCTTATAGAGCACATAACTATTGTAAGTGGCCATCTGGATAAGGTAGATCGCTACCTTTTTATACCAGGCCCTAGTTTTGCGCTTGACCAGTTACGGTTGTAGGACCTGGTCAGATAGATCGACTCCCCCCATGAACTTGTTATAGTCCACGACGCAGACCGGTTTCCTCTTATCAGAGGTAGCGCCCCTCTCTCTTACTGCCACTGTGGTGTCCTCGTGCACGGTGGAGAGCATGTACACGTCCTTTTTGTCACTCCATTTGACAGCGAGCAACTGGTCACTTGCAAATGAGAGTGACGCACCCCTTACTAGTCGCCTGGACACCAGTCGTTGAGGGAAGCCGACTCTATTTTTTCGTACCGTCCCACAGGCCCCTGTATTCGCAGCATGGAGGGACTTATACAGGGGGACACTGGTGTAGTAATTGTCGGTGTACACATGGTACCCTTTTTGTAGGAATGGCACCATGAGTTCCCAGACAATTTTCCCACTAATGCCAAAATCCTCTGTGCATCCTGGGGGATTAAGGTGGCGGTCCCTGCCCTCATAAATGAAAAAGCCACAGGTGTAGCCCGTTGTGCTCTCGCACACCTTATAGAGTTTCACTCCGTATCGGGCTCTTTTGGAGGGGATATATTGGCGAAACAATAGACGGACCTTGAAGGCCATAAGGGACTCGTCTACCGCTATTTTTTGGCCTGGGGTGTACAAATTTAGAAAAGACTCAGATAGGAGGGAGTTGAGGGGTCTCAACTTGTTGAGGCGATCATGGCCTGGGTCACTTCTTGGGGGATTTGGGAGTTGTCCGAGAAGTGCATGAAGCGCATTAGCGTCTCATAGCGCGTTCGGGTCATGACAGCAGCAAATACAGGGGTGCTATGGATAGCGCTAGTAGCCCAGTAAGAGCGGATGTACACCCTAATCACTTTTTATTATTATTATTATCTCTACTTTTATATTTATCTTTATTTTTCTTATTTATTTATTTTTATATTTATTACATATATACACATTTTTTATGTTTATGTATACTTCTCATACTGAATAAAATATTTGTATATCTATATGGCAGCGTTGTATTATACTATTATAGATATGTATAAAGAAAGTGTTATATATTTTTTTATATCGTCTACACTGTATATGTACTTAAATAATTATTATAGTTATTACTCTTTACCTCCTGTGGTCAATTTTTTTAAATAACCACAGGAGGGCACTCACACACAATTTATCTTATATCCACTTATTATATTATTATTATAAGTTTATTTAGTTATTTTCACTTTATATTTATATATACTTTTAACCCCTTAATGACCGGGCCTGTTTGGGCCTTAATGACCAAGCCAGATTTGTTAAATCTGGAATGTGTGACTTTATCAGAGAATAACTCAGCGAAAGTTTTGAATATCCAAGTAATTCTGACATTGTTTTTTCGTCACATGTTGTACTTTATTTTAGTGGTAAAAGTAGACTGATACGATTTACGGAAATTAATAAAAAAATAGAAAAAATGAAGAAATTTTGTAAAAATTATCATTTTTCCCTATTTTTAACGGCAATATGTCACATATGTACATACATACAGTACAATTTTTTTTAGCAAATATATATTTCCATCTCTTTACTCTATTTTGGCAGCACTTTTAAAAAAAAATCTATATTTTTTGAGCAATTTAGAAGACTTACAAGTTTAGTAATAATTTTATACATTTTGAAGTACATTTGGTTTTCCTGCACCAAGCCAGGTTTTCAGAGGCTCATAGGTGTCAGAATGGTGGAAACCCGCACAAGTGAACCCATTTTGCAAACTACAACCCTTAAGGTATTTATTAAGGGGTGTTGTAAGTATTTTGACCCCACAGTTTTTTTGTAAGAATTCATGCAAAGCAGGTGTAAAAAAATATAATCTCACTTTTTTCATAAAAGTATAACTTTGAAGACCGATTTCTGTGTAAAGCGACTATAAGAATGAAGAAACACACCCCAAAATCTATCACCCTGTTTCTCCTGTTTTCAAAAATGCCCCCATTGTGACTCTAATGCATTGCCTGGACACACAGCAGGGCTTGAAAGGAAGGGAGCACCCGGAGACTTTCAGGTCTCATATTTTGCTTGAAAATGTTTTATGCCCCACTGTATATTTGGAGAGGTTTGAGCTACCAGAACGATAGAAACTCCCCATAAACGACCCCATTTAGAAAACTAGACCCCTTAAGGTATTTATCTAGGGGTGTACTGAGTATTTTGACCCAACAGTTTTTTGCTAATACATAGCAGGTGAAGAAAAAAAAAAAAACACTTTTTCCATAATAATATCACTTTGATGACCGATTTTTGTGTAAAGCGACCATAAGAATGAAGAAACACACCCCAAAATCTAACACCCTGTTTCTCCTGTTTTCAAAAATGCCCCCATTGTGACTCTAATGCATTGCCTGGACACACAGCAGGGCTTGAAAGGAAGGGAGCACCCGGAGGCTTTCAGGACTCATATTTTGCTTGAAAATGTTTTAGGCCCCACTGTATATTTGGAGAGGTTTTGAACTACCAGAACGATAGAAACTCCCCATAAACGACCCCATTTAGAAAACTAGACCCCTTAAGGTATTTATCTAGCTGTGTAGTGAGTATTTTGACCCCACAGTTTTTTGCTAAATTTAATGCATAGCAGGTGAAAAAAAATAAAAAAATCACTTTTTTCATAAAAGTATCACTTTGAAGACCGATTTCTGTGTAAAGCGACCATAAGAATGAAGAAACACACCCCAAAATCTATCACCCTGTTTCTCCTGTTTTCAAAAATGCCCCCATTGTGACTCTAATGCATTGCCTGGACACACAGCAGGGCTTGAAAGGAAGGGCGCACCCGGAGGCTTTCAGGTCTCATATTTTGCTTGAAAATGTTTTAGGCCCCACTGTATATTTGGAGAGGTTTTGAACTACCAGAACGATAGAAACTCCCCATAAACGACCCCATTTAGAAAACTAGACCCCTTAAGGTATTTATCTAGGGGTGTAGTGAGTATTTTGACCCCACAGTTTTTTGCTAAATTTAATGCATAGCAGGTGAAAAAAAATTAAAAAATCACTTTTTTCATAAAAGTATCACTTTGAAGACAGATTTCTGTGTAAAGTGACCATAAGAATGAAGAAACACACCCCAAAATCTATCACCCTGTTTCTCCTGTTTTCAAAAATGCCCACATTGTGACCCTAATGCATTGCCTGGACACACAGCAGGGCCCCAAAGGAAGGGAACACCCGGAGGCTTTCAGGACTCCTATTTTGCTTGAAAATGTTTTAGGCCCCAATGTGCATTTGGAGATGTTTTGAGCTGCCAGAACGATAGAAACTCCCCATAAACGACCCCATTTAGAAAACTAGACCCCTTAAGGTATTTATCTAGGGGTATAGTAAATATTTTGACCCCACAGTTTTTTGCTAAATTTAATGCATAGCAGGTGAAAAAAAATTAAACTTCACTTTTTTCATAAAAGTATCAGTTTGAAGACAGATTTCTTTGTAAAGCGAACATGAAAATGAAGAAACACACCCCAAAATCTATCACCCTGTTTCTCCTGTTTTCAAAAATACTCTCAATGTTGCCCCAATCTGCTTATTAGACGTGTGGCTGGGCCAAAAAGAGAGGGAGCACCCTTTGGCTTTCAGGGCACAATTGAATAAATTCTAGGCCCCATATCATGCATTTAGAGGCATTGAGCTGCCCGAACAAAAAAAAAAACCACGCAGAAATGACCCCATTTTAAAAACTAAACCCCTAAAGGTATTCATCTAGTGGTGTAGTGGGCATGCGGACCAAAAATTTTTGAAAGGAGGAAATAATGGGTATCATTTCAGACACTATGGGTATATAATGTTTTCTTCAAACTCTTATTACGTTTCCACATGAAATAGAGGAGACGTGGTAGAAGGTTATTTTGTTAGAAATATGCCACATTAATAAATTTGTGCGGCATACAGAAGAGAAGTGAAGCCGTGTATTCATAATGGATACATGTTGCTATAGACGTATTTGCCTGTACTTATGACTATGTCTTGCTGAAGAAGCAGTTGGTGCCATTATGATGTCATTGTGGACAGAATTCTGTCCTAATATAAAATCAGTCAGAGAGGAAAAAATAAACTGTACTGGAGTGACGGGCAATATCTTCAAACAAATGGAGGAAAATGTATCCAACTATGTTGCAAACTCGAGTCTGTTCACTAGATAGAAGAACACCTGCAGGGCTGTCATGACAAGGTTTTTTTTTTTCAGTGACTGGTTGTACAACGTCTCTTTAGCTCCATCAATCCTTATGAGGGACGAATGTGCCAAGTGACGCGGTACACTATAACAGGCCCCTGCCCGGCAAGGTAGGAACCGCTATGTGCACAAGACAACCAATCACCTACAGAATATATAAAGGGACAGTGTCCAAAACCATCTATAGGAACAGTAAAGGATCACTAATCCCCAAAATTATGTCAGTATTTCCAGAAGAACCGTAACAAAGCCCATGGTGTATTGATAAGGAACAGCTCGATTATTAGAGATCCTCCAAAAAAAAAATATCATGCCCGTATCACGGTACAGAATTAGGAATGTAACCGCTGTATGTGGCAGGACATAGTCATAAGAAAAAGGAAATACATCCCCAATTTATTCTTGTAACCATTGCTAAAATGCACGACTTCCACTACTTCAGGGGCGGCACAGGCCGCAGGTGTTGGATTTATCTACTAATAAATGCAATGCCCACATTTATTTTTTATTTCAAGAACACTTGTGGGGTCCATGTTCTGAATAGGCAGATGTGGGCTCCTGCACAATAAACAGTATTCATTTGTGAGTGATCAAGTCCTGGATTTAATTGTCCAAGAAATGTAAAAAAAAAAACAAAAAAGGGGAAAATTAGTTTTACAGTCTGAAATAAATACTTTACTACCTCCCCGTGAGAATCCCTCCCTCCCTTGGAAAGCTCAGAAACGAAAAATAAAATATGAATAAATGAAATTGACTCCCTAAAAAGAATCCCCCCACCCCACCCTTTTTGGTGTTCCCTAAATTATAGATAAAATTAATAATTAGAAACGGTGTGGTAGGTCTCAAAACAGGGGTAGTTGCACAGGCCTGGATTTGAAGGGCACATGGGGCAGTAAAACCGGGTATTCCTCCTCCTTCCGTGTTTACTGCACACCCGGCATCTCCTTTGGGGGTATTCCTTACTCTCAGTGGCAGGGACGGGGTGAAGGAAGTGGCGCTCAGTGAGCCTTTTGACATTCTCCGACTCAAAGGAGTCTCCAGGTGCGGGGGAGTCAAACAGGAGGTGCTCTATAATTTTCTCCTGATACTGGAGGAAACTGAGCATTCCCTGGGTCTTATAGAGCACATAACTATTGTAAGTGGCCATCTGGATAAGGTAGATCGCTACCTTTTCATACCAGGCCCTAGTTTTGCGCTTGACCAGGTACGGTTGTAGGACCTGGTCAGATAGATCGACTCCCCCCATGAACTTGTTATAGTCCACGACGCAGACCGGTTTCCTCTTATCAGAGGTAGCGCCCCTCTCTCTTACTGCCACTGTGGTGTCCTCGTGCACGGTGGAGAGCATGTACACGTCCTTTTTGTCACTCCATTTGACAGCGAGCAACTGGTCACTTGCAAATGAGAGTGACGCACCCCTTACTAGTCGCCTGGACAACAGTCGTTGAGGGAAGCCGACTCTATTTTTTCTTACCGTCCCACAGGCCCCTGTATTCGCAGCATATTCATATTTTTTTGCCATGAGTAAGAGCACAGTACGTGCTTGAAACGCGTAGGCCAGGGCAAACCGCCTACTATCTGCACATGACTTGGGACTGCGTCTCCCTTCAATTTTAATTTCAATACCCCAATAAAGGTGAGAATACTGCTTCCTTTTTAAATCTAAAGTACGACTCAGCGCTGGATCATTTCTTCTGTTTCTTTAATTGTCGGTGTACACATGGTACCCTTTTTGTAGGAATGGCACCATGAGTTCCCAGACAATTTTCCCACTAATGCCAAAATCCTCTGTGCATCCTGGGGGATTAAGGTGGCGGTCCCTGCCCTCATAAATGAAAAAGCCACAGGTGTAGCCCGTTGTGCTCTCGCACACCTTATAGAGTTTCACTCCGTATCGGGCTCTTTTGGAGGGGATATATTGGCGAAACGATAGACGGCCCTTAACCCCCCTAACCTTCCAGTATAGTAACTAGTCAGGGCTCTATGGTGGGGGGATGATTCCCCCCTATAGAGCCCTCTGCTGTCAGTAAAACGACCCCCCCCCCCCCTGCAGTATACTCCTGGCTTTGTAGCTTTCCTGTGCTTAATTAGCGTGGGAAAGCTACAAATAGGGCTGACTGGTGAGTCTCATAGTGCACACTGCATGCAGCAGCTGCGGCAGCCAGTCTGACTGTGAGTCTCTGACCAGTCACCACCCACACGCAGCAGATAGGAGAGACTAATAGTGCCTGTCATACAATAAACCCTCAAGTACTACAGTTTCACAGGCATTGACTGAAGCTTTCTATAGTGTAGTGGTTAGCTTGTTTGCCTTACACTTGGAGGTTGCTGGTTCAAATCCCAGTTGTTTGTTTTTTTTAAATTTAGTTATTTATTAATATCTTACTTGTATTGGGCTTTGTTCACACTAGCATTAATATACGTTTACCTCTCTTCCGTCAGAGGAAGAGAGAATCAATTCGTTAAACGGAAAGCAACGGCTCCATTAGAATTACCATTGCTTTCAATGGTAATTCTTTTGTATCAGTTGCTTTCCGTTTGTCTCCGTTCGCTAGGTTTCCGTTCTTTTGAACGGAAATAAAAGTTCTGCAGACTTCACTTTTGTTTCCTTTAAAAAAAACGGAAACTTAGCGAACGGAGACAAACGGAAAGCAACTGATACAAAAGAATTACCATTGAAAGCAATGGTAATTCTAATGGAGCCGTTGCTTTCGGTTTAACGTATTGATCCTCTCTTCCTCTGACGGAAGAGAGGTAAACGTATATTAATGCTAGTGTGAAAGAAGCCTTAGGGCCTGTTCACATCAGCGTTGGCTTTCCGTTCTGGGGTTCCGTCGGAGGTAAACCCGCAACGGAAAGTCAAACTGAAACCACAGCTTCCGTTTCAGTCACCATTAGCGCAGTCGACTGCGCTCTTGATTCCGTCACAAAAACTGAAACCTGCCGGAATGGTGATGAACGGAAACCATTAGCAATGTTTCCGTCACCATTGATTTCAATGGTGACTGAAACGGAAGCTGTGGTTTCAGTTTGACTTTCCGTTTCAGGGGGTTCACCCGACGGAAACCTCCCACGGAACCCCGGAACGGAAAGCCAACGCTGATGTGAACAGGCCCTAATCCTTCCCCATAAACCTGCCCCGTTGCCAGGGGTATGGGTACTGCTGGTAATGCCCCTTATGTGCTCGTTGCCAGGAGTTTACAGAGGGCTCTCCAGAACCTTGAGGTAAACTGAACCCTCCGGTCGGACACAATGTGAAGAGGCAAGCCATGCAAGTGGAAGATGTGCTGAACGAAGAGACTTGCCAGACGAGGAGCAGAAAGTAGGCCGGTCAGCGGGATAAAATGAGCCATCTTAGAGAACCGGTCCACCACCACCCAGACAGTGTTACATCCTGCTGAGGGGGGGAGGTCTGTGACGAAGTCCATCGCATTGTGCTGCCAGGGGGCATTGGGTACAGGCAGAGGTTGAAGCAGACCGGCAGGCTTGGAGTGAGTCACTTTGTTAGAGGCACACACCGTGCAAGAAGAGACAAAGTCCAGAACATCCTTAGGTAGCGTGGACCACCAAAAGTGACGAGCAATCAGGTCTCGGGTTTTACGGACACCGGCGTGCCCAGCAAGTTTAGAACTATGTCCCCAGCGGAGAATTCTTCTCCTGTCTGCCAACCAAACAAAAGTCCTCCCAGGAGGGATGTCTCTAACCTGCAGAGGATTAGCAGTGACAATGCAGGACGGTTCTATGATGGTCTGAAGGGACTCCACCGTGTCTTCCGTCTCAAACGACCTGGACAGGGCATCGGCCCTCACATTCTTGTCCGCGGGACGGTAGTGGAGCACAAACAGAAAACATGTGAAGAACAGCGACCACCTGGCTTGACGAGGATTAAGTCTTTGAGCGGACTGAAGGTAAGTGAGGTTCTTGTGGTCAGTGAAGATCAGGATGGGGTGAGCAGCACCCTCCAGAAGATGTCTCCACTCCTCCAGAGCCAATTTGATGGCCAGCAGCTCCCGATCTCCAATGGAGTGATTGCGCTCAGCAGAAGAAAACAGTCTTGAGTAGTAGCCACATACTACTGCCTTTCCTTTGGAGCTCCTCTGGAACAGAAGTGCACCTGCACCGACAGAGGAAGCGTCCACTTCCAGTGAGAACTGCCGAGATACGTCAGGATGATGGAGGATCGAGGCTGAAGTAAAGGCACTCTTCAGGCTATTAAATGCAGACTCTGCTTCTGGAGTCCACACTTTGGCGTTCACACCCTTCTTGGTAAGGGTCGAGATGGGAGACGTCAGAGAAGAGAAGTTAGGAATAAACTGCCGGTAGAAATTGGCGAATCCCAGGAACCGCTGTATGGCCCTTAAGCCTTGGGGACGTGGCCACTCCAGGACAGCCTTCACTTTCACAGGATCCATCTTGAGGCCTTGATCCGAGATGAGGTAGCCCAGGAAGGGCAGAGAACTCTTCTCAAAGACGCACTTCTCCAGCTTGGCGTATAAATGATTCTCCCTCAATCGTAGTAGAACCTGACGGACATGCCTCCGATGAGTCGTCTGATCTGGGGAGAAAATCAAAATATCATCGAGATCAACAACAACACAGACATAGAGTAGATCTCGGAAGATGTCGTTAACGAACTCCTGAAACACTGCGGGAGCATTACACAGTCCGAAAGGCATCACCAGGTATTCGTAGTGCCCGTCCCGGGTGTTAAATGCCGTCTTCCATTCGTCACCACGGCGAATCCGGACTAGATTGTAAGCCCCACGCAGGTCTAGCTTCGAAAAAATGTTGGCCCCTCGTATGCGATCAAATAGCTCAGAGATGAGTTGCAACGGGTATTTGTTCTTGACTGTGATCAGGTTGAGGCCCCTGTAGTCAATGCAGGGACAAAGGGATCCATCCTTCTTGTTAACGAAGAAGAATCCAGCCCCGGCCGGGGAGGAAGATTTTCGTATAAAACCCCTCTCCAGATTCTCCTTGATATAGGCCGACATGGATAGAGACAAAGGTAAGGAGAGAGGATATACCCGTCCACGGGGAAGAGAGGCATTAGGAACCAGTTCAATGGGGCAGTCATAGGTGCGATGTGGAGGCAGCGTCTCAGCCTCCTTTTTGCTGAAAACATCTGCATACTGAGCAAAATGGGGAGGCAGTCCCGACAGCGACTGAGGCAGAGAAGGCTTGACAGGATGGATCTGCAACAGACAACGACCATGGCACTTGGAGCCCCATTGGAGAACCTCTCCAGAATTCCAGTCCAGGACTAGGGCATGTAGTCGAAGCCAAGGCAGGCCCTGCAGAACAGGATTGATAGCCTTGGGCAAAGCAAGGAACTAAATAAATTCAGAATGAAGTACTCCAACCTGGAGCTTCAACGGCTTGGTTTTAGAGATAATGGGATCAGGCAGAGGCAGTCCATTAACTGAGGCAACAGCCAAAGATGTCTCCAGGGGAACTGTGGGCAGCTGAAGATGATCCACAAGCTCTCTCTGGATGAAATTTGCAGCAGAGCCAGAGTCAAGATAGGCAGAGACTTGATGCGTCCTGTCGCCGGATACCAGGGTCACAGGAATAGTCAATTTGGAAGCGAATCCTCTGTTAGATTCCGTTCCACCTAGGGTTGTCTCTCCAACCAATCCTAGGCAATGGGGTCTATCCGGCCTCTGGGGGCACAGACGCACAATATGGCCTCCATGGCCGCAATACAAACAAAGTCTAGAAGTGCGTCTGCGTTGTTTCTCCTGGGTAGACAATTTAACATAATTACTCTGCATCGGGTCCTCTGATGGGATGACTGAGGAGGATTGCGGGACAGCAGAATCCAACCTGGGAAGTTCTCTCCCCCGGAGAACCTCTTGGGAACGTTCCCAGATCCTCATGTCGACACGGGAGGCGAGTAGGATAAGATCGTCCAGGGTAGATGGCAGATCGCGAGCAGCCAGCTCGTCCTTGATCCCTGAAGACAGTCCCTGCCAGAATGTAGCCACCAAAGCCTCATTGTTCCAGGTCAATTCAGCAGCCAGGATACGGAACTGAATGGCATACTCGCCCACAGAGAGGTCTCCCTGGTGTAGGGTCAGCAAGGATGCAGCAGCCGACGAAACTCTCCCAGGTTCCTCAAAGATCGAGTGGAAGGTCTGTAAGAAGCACTGCAAGTCCCGGGTCTCTGGTCCCTGATGTTCCCACAGAGGATTGGCCCATGCCAGGGCTTTGCCGGTAAGGAGAGAGATGATGAAGGCGATCCTGACGTCATCCGAACAGAAGGACCTGGCATGTAGTCTGAAATGGATCAGGCACTGATTCAAAAATCCCCTGCAGGACCTCGGATCTCCGTCACAGCGTGGAGGTAGCAGCAAGAAACACAGGGGGTTGGTACCGGTACAGACAGGAAGTGTAGCAGGCGGAACCGCAGGAACGGGTGCGGTGACGACTGTGGTTGGATCAAGCAGCCGATGGGCTATGGCGTTCACCGACAGGAGGAGCTGGTCTTGTCGTGACTAGAGATCCTCCATCTCAGCCAGCATGTGTAATGGCAGGGGGTAGGGAGACGGACAAGTGAGCCCTAATCTACCCGCCACTCTGTCCCTGCCTACTTGCAACGACCCGCCCTAGGCGACGGGGTACAACTGGGCGGCAGTCCCTGCGCTCAGTAAGTGCACGACAAACACGACAAACATACAAGGAACACAAGCAAGGAAAAGGGGCCGTTGCCCACGGCAACACCGTGAGCAACCAGAGTGGTGAACGAGCCGAGTCAAGCCAGGAGTGTGCGAGGTACAAAACGAAAAGCAGAAGAGTAGTCGGTAAGCCAGGGTCGGTATGGAGCAGGATCAAAAATAGCAGGAGCTGTAGCTGGGCCAGGAAACCACAAGGAAAGAAACAAAAGCAATAACAAGCACAGAGGGACAGGAAGTGCAGGCTTAAATAGACCGAGGGCGGGAGCTAGCTGAGTCTGGCCAGGTTACGATAGGCTCTCCCACTCCTAAGCCTGCCAGCCTGAATGGTGGAAGCAGGAGTCAGTCTCAGGGATGTATTCTCAGGTGCTGACTGATTAGTTCTGGGAGTTAACCCTGCTGTGCCTGGCAGATCCTTTACAGTACCCCCCCTTTTATGAGGGGCCACCGGACCCTTTCTAAGTGGACCTGGCTTACTGGGGAAACGCAGGTGGAACCTCCTGACCAATACCCCAGCGTGAACATCCCGGGCGGGTACCCAAGTCCTCTCCTCGGGCCCGTATCCTCTCCAATGGACCAGGTACTGGAGGGAGCCTTGGACCATCTTGCTGTCCACAATCCTGGCCACCTCGAATTCCACCCCCTCCGGGGTGAGGATGGGAACAGGAGGTCTCCTCGAGGGAGCCAAGGACGGGGAGCAGCGTTTGAGGAGGGAGGCATGAAACACGTCATGTATCCGAAAAGACGGGGGTAACTCCAGCCGGAAGGAGACAGGATTGAGGACCTCAATGACCTTATACGGCCCAATAAACCGGGGAGCAAACTTCTTGGACGGAACCTTGAGACGCAAGTTCCTAGACGACAACCACACCAGATCCCCGACCATAAACAGGGGGTTAGCAGAACGTTTTTTATCAGCCTGAGTTTTTTGTACGCTCTGGGACACCTCTAGATTTTTCTGAACCTGGGCCCAGACTGTGCACAGTTCCCGATGAACGACCTCTACCTCAGGATTGTTGGAACTACCAGGTGAAACGGAGGAGAACCGTGGATTAAACCCAAAATTACAAAAAAAAGGAGAGACCCCTGACGAGTTACTGACCCGGTTATTAAGGGAAAATTCGGCGAGGGGAATGAAAGAGACCCAATCAAATTGACAGTCAGAGACAAAACACCTTAAGTATTGTTCTAGAGATTGATTAGTCCTCTCCGTTTGGCCATTGGTTTCAGGATGGAAGGCAGAGGAGAAGGACAGATCAATCCCCAACTTCATACAGAAGGCTCTCCAAAACAATGAAACAAATTGTACCCCTCTGTCCGAAACAATATTGTCAGGGACCCCATGGAGACGCAGGATGTGTTTGACAAACAAGGTAGCCAACGTTTTGGCGTTGGGTAGTTTCTTGAGGGGCACAAAGTGGCACATCTTACTGAAGCGGTCCACCACCACCCACACCACCGACTTGCCTTGGGATGGAGGCAAATCGGTGATAAAATCCATGGAGATATGTGTCCAAGGTCTCTGGGGAATGGGCAACGAACGCAGTAAGCCCGCTGGTCGGGACCTGGGAGTCTTGGACCTAGCACAAACCTCACAAGCGGCGACGTAGGCCTTAACGTCTTTAGGCAACCCAGGCCACCAATAATTTCTGGTAATGAGGTGTTTGGTACCCAGGATGCCTGGATGGCCAGATAGTGCAGAGTCATGATTTTCCCTAAGTACCCTTAGCCGGAATTGCAGGGGAACAAACAGCTTGTTCTCAGGAAGGTTCCCGGGAGCTGCACCTTGATCAGCAGCAATTTCAGAGACTAAATCAGAATCGATCGAGGAAATGATTATACCTGGAGGCAAAATACAAGCAGGATCTTCCTCCGAAGGAGGGCTGGCCATGAAGCTACGCGACAGTGCATCAGCCTTAATATTTTTAGACCCAGCCCTATAGGTAACCAAAAAATTGAATCTGGTAAAAAATAACGCCCATCGAGCTTGTCTCGGGTTTAGCCTCCGGGCAGATTCTAGGAAAACCAGATTCTTGTGGTCGGTAAGGACCGTTACCTGGTGCCTAGCCCCCTCCAGGAAGTGGCGCCACTCTTCAAATGCCCATTTAATGGCTAAGAGTTCGCGGTTGCCAATATCATAGTTACTTTCAGTTGGCGAAAACTTCCTGGAGAAGTAGGCACAGGGGCGGAGATGGGTGAGGGACCTGGTACCCTGGGACAAGACAGCCCCCACTCCCACCTCAGATGCGTCAACTTCCACGATAAATGGCTCCATTTGGTTGGGCTGAACCAGCACCGGGGCCGAGACAAAGCACTTCTTAAGGACCTCAAAAGCCTGGACAGCCTCAGGAGGCCAGTGGAGGAGATCAGCACCTTTGCGAGTGAGGTCCGTAAGGGGCTTAGCGATGACCGAGAAGTTAGCAATAAATCTCCTGTAGTAATTAGCAAACCCCAAAAAACACTGTAACGCCTTCAGGGAGGCAGGTTGGACCCATTCCGCCACAGCCTGAACCTTGGCGGGGTCCATGCGGAATTCATGAGGAGTGAGGATTTGACCCAAAAATGGAATCTCCTGTACCCCAAACACACATTTTTCGGTTTTGGCAAACAGTTTATTTTCCCGAAGGACCTGGAGCACCTTCCTGACATGCTCCACGTGGGAGGACCAGTCCTTGGAAAACACCAGTATGTCATCAAGGTACACTACCAGAAAAATCCCCAGGTAATTTCTCAAAATCTCATTTATGAAATTCTGGAAGACCGCAGGGGCATTACACAACCCAAAGGGCATGACGAGGTATTCAAAATGGCCTTCGGGCGTGTTAAACGCAGTCTTCCACTCATCCCCCTCTTTGATGCGAATAAGGTTATACGCCCCCCGTAGATCCAATTTAGAAAACCATTGGGCCCCCTGAACCTGATTAAAGAGATCAGGAATCAAAGGAAGGGGATACTGGTTCCTTACCGTGACCTTATTCAGGCTACGGTAGTCAATGCATGGCCTAAGACCACCATCCTTCTTCCCCACAAAGAAGAAGCCAGCACCTACCGGAGAAGAAGAGGGACGAATGTAACCCTTGGCCAGGGATTCCTGGATATACACTCTCATAGCTTCACGTTCGGGACAAGAAAGATTAAATATCCTACCCTTAGGAAGCTTAGCTCCTGGTACCAATTCGATAGCGCAATCGTATTCTCTATGAGGAGGTAACACTTCGGAGGCCTCCCTAGAGAAAACATCAGCGAAGTCCTGAACAAACTCAGGTAGCGTATTCGCCTCCTTAGGGGGAGAAATAGAATTAACAGAAAAACATGACGTACAACATTCATTACCCCATTTGGTTAGCTCCCCAGTATTCCAGTCAAACGTAGGATTATGCAACTGCAACCAGGGAAGACCTAGAACCAAATCGTACGATAATCCCTGCATCAACAGTACAGAGCATTGCTCCAAATGCATGGAGCCAACAAGGAGTTCAAAAACAGGGGTATGCTGTGTAAAATAACCATTAGCAAGAGGAGTGGCATCGATACCCACTACCGGGACAGGTTTAGGCAAATCAATAAGAGGCATAGCAAGGGACATAGCAAATTCCACAGACATGATATTAGTAGAGGACCCTGAATCCACGAAAGCACTGCCGGTAGCAGACCTACCACCAAAAGAGACCTGAAAGGGAAGCAAGATCTTAGTACGTTTCATATTTACGGGAAATACCTGTGCGCCCAAGTGACCTCCCCGATGATCACTTAGATGCGGAAGTTCTCTGGCTGCAACCTTACGCTTAGGACAGTTGTTCACTTGATGCTTGTCGTCCCCACAGTAGAAGCAGAGACCATTCTTCCTGCGGAATTCTCTACGTTGTTGGGGGGACACGGAGGCCCCGAGTTGCATAGGTATCTCTGAATCTTTCGGGGAGGAACGAAGCAACGGAGCTTCGGGAGGCATCATGGGGGAGTCGGAGGAGAAAATACATAAACGTTCACGTTGTCGTTCCCTGAGACGTCGGTCAAGTCGTATCGCTAAAGCCATAACCTGGTCTAGGGAGTCAGAAGAGGGATAGCTAACTAGCAGGTCTTTCAGGGCATTCGACAGACCCAACCTAAACTGGCACCTTAAGGCAGGGTCATTCCACCGAGAAGCTACGCACCACTTCCGAAAGTCAGAGCAATACTCCTCAACAGGTCTCTTACCCTGACTTAAGGTCACCAGCTGACTCTCGGCAAAGGCAGTCCTGTCAGTCTCGTCATAAATAAGTCCGAGAGCAGAAAAGAAACAATCAACGGAGGAAAGTTCAGGGGCGTCAGGAGCCAAGGAGAAGGCCCACTCTTGGGGCCCTTCCTGGAGCCGGGACATAATTATACCCACCCGCTGGCTCTCAGAACCTGAGGAATGAGGCTTTAAACGAAAGTAAAGCCTACAACTCTCCCGAAAGGAGAGAAAAGTCCTCCGGTCCCCTGAGAACCGGTCGGGCAACTTGAGGTGGGGTTCAAGAGGTGCGGTGAGGGGAACTACCAGGGTAGCATCAGGCTGGTTGACCCTCTGAGCCAGGGCCTGGACCTGTAGGGAGAGACCCTGCATTTGCTGAGCCAGGGTCTCACGGGGATCCATAGTGGTGTCGGGGACCAGGGGTAGACTAGGTATGGGCTTGTTATTATGTAATGGCAGGGGGTAGGGAGACGGACAAGTGAGCCCTAATCTACCCGCCACTCTGTCCCTGCCTACTTGCAACGACCCGCCCTAGGCGACGGGGTACAACTGGGCGGCAGTCCCTGCGCTCAGTAAGTGCACGACAAACACGACAAACATACAAGGAACACAAGCAAGGAAAAGGGGCCGTTGCCCACGGCAACACCGTGAGCAACCAGAGTGGTGAACGAGCCGAGTCAAGCCAGGAGTGTGCGAGGTACAAAACGAAAAGCAGAAGAGTAGTCGGTAAGCCAGGGTCGGTATGGAGCAGGATCAAAAATAGCAGGAGCTGTAGCTGGGCCAGGAAACCACAAGGAAAGAAACAAAAGCAATAACAAGCACAGAGGGACAGGAAGTGCAGGCTTAAATAGACCGAGGGCGGGAGCTAGCTGAGTCTGGCCAGGTTACGATAGGCTCTCCCACTCCTAAGCCTGCCAGCCTGAATGGTGGAAGCAGGAGTCAGTCTCAGGGATGTATTCTCAGGTGCTGACTGATTAGTTCTGGGAGTTAACCCTGCTGTGCCTGGCAGATCCTTTACAGCATGGCTTGTGTAGTCAACGTCTCAGGTTGACCAGCGGGGTCCATGGCCTGAGCGTACTGTCACGGAGCGGGTTAGTGGACCCACTAGGGCGTACCGCCGCAGCGGGGAGGCAGCTGGCCAATCAACAGGACACCCCAGAAATACAATGTCCCGCACAAGGGTACCTGAATAGTCCAGATGGTGGCCGCAGCTCTGGCACAGATGAGATGGGTGCAGCAGATGGCGCCAAACGTGGCAGATGACACAGGAGCCGCAAGTTGCGCCAGACGTGGCGGATTCCTCCGGGCGTGGCAGATAACACAGGACGTGGCGGATTCCTCCGGACGTGGCAGATTCCTCTGGACGTGGCAGATGACACAGGACGTGGCGGATTCCTCCAGACGTGGCAGATGACACAGGACGTGGCGGATTCCTCCAGACGTGGCAGATGACACAGGACATGGCAGATTCCTCTGGATGAGGCAGATGACACAGGACGTGGCAGATTCCTCTGGACGTGGCAGATGACACAGGACGTGGCACGACTTGATACTAGGGCAAAGCACGGGAAACAGGAACGGGGAACAAGGTACGGGTAACAACAGGAACAGGAAACACTAAGGGACCATTTGCAAGACAGACTGGGAAAACTAACAACGCTCAGGCGTCGAACTAGGGGGCTGGACCCCTCTTATAGCCAAGGGTACTCACGGTTCAAATGTCCTTCAAGACGTCCGGTGCGGGTGCTGCCCCTTTAAGAGCGGGGACGAGCGTGCGCGCGCACCCTGCGGGCTCCGGCGGAGGTGAGTGGATGCAAGCGCTGGCGTCTCCTGAGGAGGAGGCTGGGGCCAGCGCTTGCCGACTCGTGGCTGCGGCTGTCAGCGGGAGGCTGGAGCAGACAGCCCGCAGCCACGGACATTACAATAGGTACTGCTGGTAATGCCCCTTATGTGCTCGTTGCCAGGGGTATGGGTACTGCTGGTAATTCCCCTTATGTGCTCGTTGCCAGGGGTATGGGTACTGCTGGTAATGCCCCTTATATGCTCGTTGCCAGGGGGTATATGTACTGCTGGTAATGCCCCTTATGTGCTCGTTGCCAGGGGTATGGGTACTGCTGGTAATGCCCCTTATGTGCTCGTTACCAGGGGGTATAGGTACTGCTGGTTATGCCCCAAATGTGCTCGTTGCCAAGGGGGTTTTGAAAATGGTGCTGAGGCAGCTATGTAGCATTTTTATTCTGGTGACAGAGCCTCTTTAAACTTTATGGGAAATGAGTATATATAAGATATAGATACAGATATATAAAAATATTTTCCGTTGCTATGACCTGGGGAAAAAAAAAGTCAGTAAAACAAATTTAAGCAGATATGTAATCAGCGATTTGCTTCTGGATTTACAAATACTCCTTCACTGAATCTTAAGTCCCACTTAAGACACTGCATACGTGAAATCAATGCACTCTCCCAAGCTCGCTGTGCTTGTGCTGTATTTGTGAACTGAGCTTCGTTCTGGTGCTGTATATATGTACTGAGCTTTGTTCTGGGCTGTATTTATGTATTGAGCTTGTTGTGGTGTTGTACTTATGTATTGAGCTTGGTACTAGTACTGTATTTATGTACTGAGCTTGGTTCAGGTGTTTTTATTTAAATACTGAACTTTGTTCTGGTGTTGTATTTAAATACTGAGCTTTGTTCTGGTGTTGTATTTATGTACTGAGCTTTTTTCTGGTGCTGTATATATGTACTGAGCTTGGTTCTGGCACTGTATCGATGTATCAACCCCTTCCCGCTGCTGCACACTTTTGACCTTACTGACAGAGCATAATTTTTCAAATCTGACGTGTCGCTTTATGTGGTAATAACTTTTGAATGCTTTTACCTATCTGAGCAATTCTGAGATTTTTTTTCTTGTAGCATATTGCACTTTATATCAGAGGTCGATACATTGTGTATATTG
Source organism: Rhinoderma darwinii (assembly GCF_050947455.1). Taxonomy (NCBI): domain Eukaryota; kingdom Metazoa; phylum Chordata; class Amphibia; order Anura; family Rhinodermatidae; genus Rhinoderma; species Rhinoderma darwinii. The sequence continues at coordinate 61,959,184 of NC_134689.1, forward strand.
TGAAAAACTTCAAAGTTTAACCACTTCCAGACTGCCCATAGACTATAAACGTCCGGGGCGGTCTGCAATTAACTCTGCAGGGTCGTTCCAGAACGTCTTGCAGAGTTAGCAGGTTTGCCACTCCCCTGCGGCATTTAGCTCTTTGATGCAGCTGTCTCTAGACAGCTGTATTATGGAACTTTAACCGGAGACCACTCAGCGTAGTCTCTGGTCATGTGATCGTTGTGACAACCTGTCACAACGGTCATATTGCTCCTAACAACAGCGCTTACGCACCAACTGTGGGTAATACAGCTGTCTAGAGACAGAGCTTTTACCCGGAGACCACTCAGTGTGGTGTCCCGTCATGTGATCGATGTGACAGCATGTCACAGCGATCATATTGCTCCTCCCAGCAGCGCTTGCGCACCGACGGTATGGAGCTCAGCTATGTGAACGCTGTGATAGCCTATCACAGCGATCACATGTGTGCCGACGGTAAGAAACTCCATGATACGACTGCTAGAGACAGCTGTATCACCAAGCTTCAGAGTGGTCTCTGGTCAGGTGATTGCTGGGACAGCCTGTCACAGCGATCATCAGTTGCAGCTTCTCTGTCTCTGGCACACTGCCAGAAAGAGAGAAGAAAAAAGTGTAAAAAAAAAATGTAATAAAAAAAAAAAGAAACACACAAACACTTTTTTTTCCAATAAAATTTTTCTCTATAAATAAATTTTGCCTATCTGCTACACGGCGACACAGGTCGACCGGCCAAAGATCTCTATGTCCTGTAGCCTACATTGCATGTAATAAAAGTCATTGTGGTTGTGTTGCAACACGCAAGTTGCCACGACATGACAGTTGCAAGAAATCCAAACTGGCATGTCACAGTTACTTGCAGGTCGCAACGCAACCACATTGAATTTCATTACTTGCAGTGTAGGGGACATAGTGATCTTTGGTCGGACGACCTGTGTAATTTTGAGGCAGATTTTGACCTACTTGCACTTTTTTGCCGTGTTTTTCGTTCGAAGCCATTGAGGAACGCGGGCGTAAAACTCTTTTTCTGCCTCCCAGCCGCCTGGGAAAAAACAACAATTTCAACCATATATTGGCACTGATTCCGACGCAGTTTCCACGTCAAAATCCGCACTAAAAAACTCTGTGTGAACTGGGTCTTTGGGTGACGTTAGATGTGATGAATTCACTGCAAATTTTACCTGTGGCTTTGCGCAGGCAAAGTCTGCAACGGATTACAGTACAAAGCAAGTAGATGAGATTTCACAAAAGTCATATGCATGCTGCAGACATTTTACACGTCAGATTTTCAAATTTTTGATATGTCGTTAAATTCCATAAAATAATCATTTTTGGGGTGTCAAAGGGGTTTTCCAGTCCACAAAAATTGATGGCCTATGAAGCAGTTCACAGTATTACAGTCTGTTCACTTCAGTGGGAGAAAGCTGTAATACGGTCAACTGCCGCTACATGTTTGTCCGCGATTCACAGTGTGAGCAGTAAAGGAAATGGAGGGGAAGCAGCGCTCGTACGGGCACTGTGGCCCCTTCAAAACAGCCGATCAATGGGGGTGCCGGGTGTTGGATCCTGACCAATCAGATGTTGATGGCTTATCCTGAGGATAGACCAACAGTTTTTGTGGACTGGAAACGTCACAACATCTGTAATGGTCGTATGGTGTCAGCGAACCAACTTTGGAATTATTTTCTCGAAAAGCCAGTTTGCGCACCATTCATTTTAGGCGCCACCTTGCGGCCAGTGTGTAAGAAGTGCACACATATTTGGTATAGTTGAAGTTGGTAGAAGTTGCCAAATATGTATTCATGTGTGTTTACTCAGTGTCGTGCACCAGAGAAAAAAAATCACCTAAAATCGCACATTCAGATTTTTTCCAACTTTTTTTTCCATTTTTCCTTCCATATTTTTAAAAAAAGTTAAATATATCTATTATTTTTAGCACAATATGGAAGCCCAATATGTTCTGAGAAAAAAAAAGACCAAATACATGTAGGTTGGAAAAATAATAGAACAACAATTTGCTTTTAAATTGGCATATGGCTAAAACGTAAAAATTGGCCTGGTCAGGAAGGAGGGTAAAGCTCCTGGTCAGGAAGTGGGTAAAGAAAATTTGCAAAAAATTAGCATTTTTCTAAATGTAAATGTATCTGCTTGTAAGACAAACAGTTATACCAGGCAATATAGTTACTAGTTAACATTTCCCATGTCTAATCTATGTTGGCATTGTTTTTTGAACATCCTTTTATTTTTTTATAGGACTCAACAGCAGCAACATAGGACTCAACAGCAGGACTCAATAGCAGCAATTTCTCAAATTTTCCTGAAAATTCCAAAAGCCTATTTTTTTTTTTTAAGGACGAGTACAGTTATGAAGTGGCTTTGAGGGGCCTTTATATCAGAAACCCCCATACATCACCCATTTTAAAAACTGCGCCACTCAAAGCATTCAGAACAGCACTTAGAAAGTTCATTAACCCTTTAGGCATGGCTAATTAAAAACCTGCTAGCTCTTCTGACATGTGAAAACAGAAGTGGGAAGAATGATGGGAAATATGTGCTTCCTTTTTTTTTTTTGGGATGTTTAGTGTCAATACCCTGGAAAAAGGAGAGGGAAAGAGGAAGGAAAAAAAGGAGGAAAAAAAAGGGGGAAGGGAAGGAAGGAAGAGGAAAAAAAAAGGAAAATTATTTCTGTTAAAAAAAAAAATTTGGGAGTCCCGGGTGAGGATTCTACCAAACCAGAGTCTAGTGATAAGGGATCGGTGATGGAAAATATGGGTGCCTATAAGAGCACATATAAGGGGGAGGGTTAATTTTAGTTAGAGCTCACTGTCCACTCATGAATGTACAGTGAAGGAAATAAGTATTTGATCCCTTGCTGATTTTGTAAGTTTGCCCACTGTCAAAGACATGAACAGTCTAGAATTTTTAGGCTAGCTTAATTATACCAGTGAGAGATAGATTATATATAAAAAAAAAAAAAATATCACATTGTCAAAATTATATATATTTATTTGCATTGTGCACAGAGAAATAAGTATTTGATCCCTTTGGCAAACAAGACTTAATACTTGGTGGCAAAACCCTTGTTGGCAATCACAGCAGTCAGACGTTTTTTGTAGTTGATGATGAGGTTTGCACACATGTTAGATGGAATTTTGGCCCACTCCTCTTTGCAGATCATCTGTAAATCATTAAGATTTCGAGGCTGTCGCTTGGCAACTCGGATCTTCAGCTCCCTCCATAAGTTTTCGATGGGATTAAGGTCTGGAGACTGGCTAGGCCACTCCATGACCTTAATGTGCTTCTTTTTGAGCCACTCCTTTGTTGCCTTGGCTGTATGTTTCGGGTCATTGTCGTGCTGGAAGACCCAGCCACGAGCCATTTTTAATGTCCTGGTGGAGGGAAGGAGGTTGTCACTCAGGATTTGACGGTACATGGCTCCATCCATTCTCCCATTGATGCAGTGAAGTAGTCCTGTGCCCTTAGCAGAGAAACACCCCCAAAACATAATGTTTCCACCTCCATGCTTGACAGTGGGGACGGTGTTCTTTGGGTCATAGGCAGCATTTCTCTTCCTCCAAACACTGAGAGTAGAGTTAATGCCAAAGAGCTCAATTTTAGTCTCATCTGACCACAGCACCTTCTCCCAATCACTCTCAGAATCATCCAGATGTTCATTTGCAAACTTCAGATGGGCCTGTACATGTGCCTTCTTGAGCAGGGGGACATTGCGGGCACTGCAGGATTTTAATCCATTACGGCGTAATGTGTTACCAATGGTTTTCTTGGTGACTGTGGTCCCAGTTGCCTTGAGATCATTAACAACTTCCCCCCGTGTAGTTTTCGGCTGAGCTCTCACCTTCCTCAGGATCAAGGATACCCCACGAGGTGAGATTTTGCATGGAGCCCCAGATCGATGTCGATTGACAGTCATTTTGTATGTCTTCCATTTTCTTACTATTGCACCAACAGTTGTCTCCTTCTCACCCAGCGTCTTACTTATGGTTTTGTAGCCCATTCCAGCCTTGTGCAGGTCTATGATCTTGACCCTGACATCCTTAGAAAGTTCTTTGGTCTTGCCCATGTTGTAGAGGTTAGAGTCAGACTGATTAATTGAGTCTGTGGACAGGAGTCTTTAATACAGGTGACCATTTAAGACAGCTGTCTTTAATGCAGGCACCAAGTTGATTTGGAGCGTGTAACTGGTCTGGAGGAGGCTGAACTCTTAATGGTTGGTAGGGGATCAAATACTTATTTCTCTGTGCACAATGCAAATAAATATATATAATTTTGACAATGTGAATTTCTTTTTTTTTTAAATATAATCTATCTCTCACTGGTAAAATTAACCTAGCCTAAAAATTCTAGACTGTTCATGACTTTGACAGTGGGCAAACTTACAAAATCAGCAAGGGATCAAATACTTATTTCCTTCACTGTATATATGTATATATATATATGCAAGGATAATATTTTTGCAAACAATATACATGGTAATGATCCCTGACAAATCTTTCTACTAGAATCATTGAAACCAAAGGGCCTCAATGTGGAGTTTAACGTGACGAGACTCTCAAGTTGATGTGTTGCCACCTCTGGGTCCCCTCATTGTCCTTGCGATGTCTTCCTTAACCCCTTAATGACCGGGCCTGAAAAGACCTTAATGACAAAGCCAGATTTGTTAAATCTGGTATGTCTGACTTTATCAGAGAATAACTCTGCGAAAGTTTTAAATATCCAAGTAATTCTGACATTGTTTTTTCGTCACATGTTGTACTCCATTTTAGTGGTAAAAGTAGACTGATACGATTTGCGGAAATTAATGAAAAAATAGAAAAATTGAAGAAATGTTGTAAAAATGATAATTTTTTCCTATTTTTAACTGCAATATGTCACCTATGTACATACATACTGTACAATTTTTTTTATTAATAATATATTTCCATCACTTTACTCTATTTTGGCAGCACTTTTGAAAAAAAAAATTTTTTTTTGAGCAATTTAGAAGACTTACATGTTTAGTAATGATTTTATAAATTTTGAAGTACATTTTGTTTTCCTGCACCAAGCCAGGTTTTCAGAGGCTCATAGGTGTCAGAATGGTGGAAAACCCCACAAGTGACACCATTTTGAAAACTACACCCCTTAAGGCATTTATTAAGGGGTGTTGTAAGTATTTTGACCCCACAGTTTTTTTGTAAGAATTCATGCAAAGCAAGTGTAAAAAAATATAATTTCACTTTTTTCATAAAAGTATCACTTTGAAGACCGATTTCTTTGTAAAGCGACCATCAGAATGAAGAAACACACCCCAAAGTCTATCACCCTGTTTCTCCTGTTTTCAAAAATGCCCACATTGTGACCCTAATGCGTTGCCTGGACACACGGCAAGGCCCGAAAGGAAGGGAGCAACCGGAGGCATTCAGGTCTCATATTTTGCTTGAAAATGTTTTAGGCCCCACTGTACATTTGGAGAGGTTTTGAACTACCAGAACGATAGAAACTCCCCATAAACGACCCCATTTAGAAAACTAGACCCCTTAAGGTATTTATCTAGGGCTGTAGTGAGTATTTTGACCCCACAGTTTTTTGCTAAATTGAATGCATAGCAGGTGAAATAAAAAAACAAAACACTTTTTATATAAAAGTATCACATTGAAGACCAATTTCTTTGTAAAGCGACCATGAGAATGAAGAAACACCCCCCAAAATCTATCACCCTGTTTCTCCTGTTTTCAAAAATGCCCCCATTGTGACCCTAATGCGTTGCCTGGACACACGGCAGGGCCCGAAAGGGAGGAAGCACCCGAAGACTTTCAGGACACACATTTTGCTTAAAAATGTTTCAGGTCCCATTACACATTTATAGAGGCACTGAGCGGCCAAAAATATAGAAACTCCCCATAAATGACCCCATTTTGAAAACTAGACCGCTTAAGGTATTCATCTAGGTGTGTACTAAGTATTTTGACCCCACAGTTTTCGCAGGAATTAATGCAAAGCAGGTGGAAAGAAAATTTTATTTCACTTTTTTTCACAAATGTGTCATTTTAAGGTCAGATTTCTTGTACAGAGGACATGAGAATAAGGAAATGCACCAGAAAATGTATCACCCTGTTTCTCCTGTGTTCAAAAATATACCCATTGTGGCCCTAATGTGTTTCCTGGACACACGGCAGGACCCAAAAGGAAGGGAGCACCCGGAGGCTTTCAGGACACACATTTTGCTTTGAAAATGGGAGGATTCTACTTTTCTAGATTGAGAAATAGATGTCCCTAACAGTTTCTACACCCTATGACTATGTCGTGCTAAGAAAGCAGCTGTTCTGAAATCATGTCAGTCCATAGACATTATGTATATCAACCCACTCTGATATATAGTAAGTTAGAGTGGGAAAATGTATTAAACTGTTGGCGGAAAAAGGCAATATATCCAAAAAAAAGGAGGAAGAATGTATCCAGCTATGTGGAAAACTAGAGCATGTTCACAGGATGAAAGAAAATTTGTAGGGCTGTAATGACTTTATTATTCAAAGTGACCGGTCATACAACGTCTCTTTAGCTCCATCAATCCCTATATAAGGGACGAATGTGTCAAGTGACGCGGTACACCATAACAAGCCCCTGCCCGGCAAGGTAGGAACCGCCATGTGCACAAAACAACCAATCACCTGTAGAATATATAAAGGGGCAGTGTCCCACACCGTATGTATAGATACAGTAAAGGACCACTACTCCCCAAATTAATGTCGCTATTTGTAGAAGTATTGTCGGGTGTAAGAGGTCCACCAAAAACCCGAACAAAACTGTAATAAAGCCCATAGTGTATTGATAAGGACAAAACAGGGACTTATGCATAGACCAGGGTTGGAAGGACAAGCGGAACAATAATATCGTGACTCACTTCGCTGTCCTCGTTTGCTGCAGACCCGATACCGTTTTTTGGGGTATTTTTGGTTAGATGTTGAAGGGATGGGGTGTAAAAAATGTTATTCAACAAGTCGGTGTACATCCTCTGACTCATGGACTACTCTCTGGTCTGCAGATTGAAATAGGAGATCTTCAATCACTTTCTCCTGAAATTCAAAGAATGTCGCCCTGCCCGCTGATTTTTTGTACAGGCCAAATGCGTTCTGCATCGCAACCTGAATTTGTTATAGCCGATGACACACACAGGCTTTTGTCTATCTGCAGAGGCCCCACGTTCTCTAATAGTTGCTGTTGCACTTGAATGGACAGTGCTGATCATGTAGACGTCCTTGCGGTCACTAAATTTTAAAGCCAGCATCTTCTCAATTTGAAAAGTGCATGACTCCCCCTTTCGTAGTTTTTTATCCACAAGTTGACATGTGAAACCTTTGCGATTCCTGCGTATTGTGCCACAGGCTCCGGTGTTGGCACAATGAAGGACGCTAAACAATGGCACACTGGTATAAAAACTGTCCGTGTATACATGATACCCCTTGTGTAGGAAAGGGCCAATTAAATCCCACACAGTCTTACCAGTGGTACCAATATTTGGAGGGCACCCTGGTGGATTAAATTCACTGTCTTTACCCTCGTAGATCTTAAATGCACATGTGTAGCCAGTAGTGCTTTCACATAACTTGTAGATCTTTACCCCGTATTTTGCACTTTTTGAGGGTATGAATTGACGGAATGAGAGACGCCCTTTGAAATTTGTGGGATTCCACAACCTGGCATTAGGTGACGAAGGCTTATTGGCAATGTACTGCCTGGCATACAAATTTGTTTCCTGCACAAAATGTTCCAAAACTTGGTCCGTAATAAAAATATTAAAATAATTTAGTGGTGAAAAATTACTGACATTGGGATTTATGCCAGGAGTAGCAATAAAGTCATTTATGGTGGGAGAAAATAAACTCGTGGGTTCCCACACTAAATCGGTTTGGTGGGGTTGTGCAATTATAGGGGCTGCACTTTGAACGGATGTTGTGGCAGCTGCGCCGTCTCCCATATCACTGGTGCTGGGTCTCATATCCATAGAATCCCTTGAAGCGACACTTTCGCTGTCGCTTTCAAGTAAGGCTGGGTTCACACGACCAATTTTCAGACGTAAACGAGGCGTATTATGCCTCGTTTTACGTCTGAAAATAGGGCTACAATACGTCGGCAAACATCTGCCCATTCATTTGAATGGGTTTGCCGACGTACTGTGCAGACAACCTGTCATTTACGAGTCGTCGTTTGACAGCTGTCAAACGACGACGCGTAAAAATACAGCCTCGTCAAAAGAAGTGCAGGACACTTCTTTGGACGTTTTTGGAGCCGTTTTCTCATAGACTCCAATGAAAACAGCTCCAAAAACGGACGTAAAAAACGCAGCGAAAACCGTGAGTTGCTCAAAAAACGTCTGAAAATCAGGGTCTGTTTTCCCTTGAAAACAGCTCCGTATTTTCAGACGTTTTTGGTCACTACGTGTGCACATACCCTAAAAGCTCAACTTCAGATGCAGAATCCGTATCTGAGCATAGCCTCTGATAGGCTTCCTCAACACTGTATCTTCTGGCAGCCATAATGATAATACAGTCTAAACCGCAAATAATAAATGGAACTAGCGGTTTCAATTTTTTTTTTATCAACTAAGGCCTCATGCACACGACCGTAAAAACACCCGTTATTGCGGGTCGTAATTACGACCCGCAATAACGGGCTCATAGGCTTCTGTTATCCATGGGTACCTTCCCGTTTTCTCACGGGAAGGTGCCCGTGCCGTTAAAAAAATAGAACATGTTCTATTTTTCTATTTTACGGGCCGAGCTGCTATACTTTATAATGACAGCACGGCTCGCAAAAGCGTCCGGCTGCCCGTGGCCGGCCGTGCCCGGCCGTGCTCGTAATTACGAGTCGTAATTACGAGCACGGTCGTGTGCATGAAGCCTAATCAACTAAGAACACTAAAAGAATTAAACTTTTTTTTTATTGTTTTTTTTACGTTTTTTTTTTTTTCAAACCTAAACCTAAACCCTACGCCTAACACAAACCGTAAACCCAAGCCCAGAACAGCACCCTACGCCGTCTAAGGCCCCATGCACATGAGCGTGTTTTTGCGGCCGCAATTCCTCCGAAAATCCACGGGAGAATTTCGGCCATGCACACGACCGTAGTTTTTGCGGTCCTTGCACGGCCCGGGACATGTCTTATTACGGCCCTCTTCTGCGGTCCGGGCTCATTGAAAACAATGGTGGCGGCCATGTGCATGTCCCGCGATTTGCGGGCGGCCTGCGGCTGACAGTCCGCAGCCGGCCGACCTGAAAATCACGGCCATGCATACGGCTACGGTCGTGTGCATGAGGCCTAACAGCGTACAGCGTTCACATGCTGTTACGACGAAATCGGCAGGTCCTGATGGCTGCACTAAGAACCGGACCTGTTACTTACAGCCGGTTCTTAGTGCAGATTTCACCAGGGTGCCGTTAAACCCCCTCAACTACAGCGACGCCAAAAGGCGTCGCTGTAGACTGAGTACCTGCACCGCCTGACGTCAAAAGACGGTGGGCGGTCGTTAAGGGGTTAATGAATGTATATTGATTTGTTTTTCATATATATCCTCCCTTTTCTCTTTCTACAGAGGATTACAGAATTTCAGGACCACCAACCAAGACTGGATCTAGGTTTCCATACGTGATGTGCGATATATGAGACGAGTCTGTTTGTCTACGCTAACTTGTATTGAGTTATAATTAATATTATCTTGTTCTTTCTCACAGTAGATCTTTTAAATCCACGAGGGATATGTATACATTCTTATATTTATTTAATATACTGTATGTATAGTATATATCACATATATATATACACCACATCTCATATATATATATATATATATATATATATATATGTACACGATATAGATCTGTACTGTATGTATATATATATATATATATATATATATATTTATATATATATATATATATATATGTTCACTATATATCTCACATAATAGTTATACATGAGATATATACATAATGTACTTATAAATATGAGATATAAAAACTAAAGTATGTATATATCTCACATCTCTCTCTCTCTCTCCCTCTATATATATATATATATATATATATATATATATATGTATATATATATATATAGAGAGAGAAACAAGAAAATGTTAACCGCACAGTGAATTCATAAAGATGAGGGTGCAAGCCTGCCAGGGACACGACCAAGGTCACCCAAAAATTGAGTGGGTGGGTCTATAAGCACCTATCCACATTATATATGTGGGTAATGTGCATTTTTCACACGCATGCATCCTTGGACTTTTTTCCTCTTAATTGAGGGGTAAGTCTATGGTGCGCTCCTGTGGGAGTCTATATATATATACATATATATATATATATATATATATATATATATAGACTCCCACAGGAGCGCACCATAGACTTACCCCTCAATTAAGAGAAGAAAAGTCCAAGGATGCACGGGTGCGAAAATCGCACATTACCCACATATATACATCTTGTTGCATGCACATACGTTTATAGATCAAGTTGCCTTCCTACATAATATGGTTACATATGTACACTACCGTTCAAAACTTTGGGGTCACCCAGACAATTTTGTGTTTTCCATGAAAACTCACACTTATATTTATCAAATGAGTTGCAAAATGACTAGAAAATATAGTCAAGACTTTGACAAGGTTAGAAATAATGATGTTTATTTGAAATAATAATTTTCTCCTTCAAACTTTGCTTTCGTCAAAGACTGCTCCATTTGCAGCAATTACAGCATTGCAGACCTTTGGCATTCTAGCTGTTAATTTGCTGAGGTAATCGGGAGAAATTTCACCCCATGCTTCCAGAAGCCCCTCCCACAAGTTGGATTGGCTTGATGGGCACTTCTTGCGTACCATACGGTCAAGCTGCTCCCACAACAGCTCTATGGGGTTGAGATCTGGTGACTGCGCTGGCCACTCCATTACAGATAGAATACCAGCTGCCTACTTCTTCCCTAAATAGTTCTTGCATAATTTTGAGGTGTGCTTTGGGTCATTGTCCTGTTGTAGGATGAAATTGGCTCCAATCAAGTGCTGTCCAAAGGGTATGGCAAGGCGTTGCAAAATGAAGTGATAGCCTTCCTTATTCAAAATCCCTTTTACCTTGTACAAATCTCCCACTTTACCAGCACCAAAGCAGCCCCAGACCATCACATTACCTCCACCATGCTTGACAGATGGCGTCAGGCACTCTTCCAGCATCTTTTCAGTTGTTCTGCATCTCACAAATGTTCTTCTGTGTGATCCAAACACCTCAAACTTCGATTCGTCTGTCCATAACACTTTTTTCCAATCTTCCTCTGTCCAATGTCTGTGTGCTTTTGCCCATATTAATATTTTCCTTTTATTAGCCAGTCTCAGATATGGCTTTTTCTTTGCCACTCTGCCCTGAAGGTCAGCATCCCAGAGTCGCCTCTTCACTGTAGATGTTGACACTGGCGTTTTGCGGGTACTATTTAATGAAGCTGCCAGTTGAGGACCTGTGAGGCGTCTATTTCTCAAACTAGAGACTCTAATGTACTTGTCTTGTTGCTCAGTTGTGCAGCGGGGCCTCCCACTTCTCTTTCTACTCGGTGCTAACATAATTGCACAAGGGTTTTCAAGTGTTTTCTAATCATCCATTAGCCTTCTAACACAGTTAGCAAACAGAATGTACCATTAGAACACTGGAGTGATGGTTGCTGGAAATGGGCCTCTATACACCTATGTAGATATTGCATTAAAAACAAGACGTTTGCAGCTAGAATAGTCATTTACCACATTAACAATGTATAGAGTGTATTTCTGATTAATTTAATGTTATCGGCATTGAAAAAAACTGTGCTTTTCTTTAAAAAATAAGGAAATTTCTTAGTGACCCTAAACTTTTGAACGATAGTGTACCAATGTATCAAAAATTATACCTCAACAGGAGATGCCCTGAGAAATGTGGAAAAATCTGGTCCAGGTGGTTGGAGACCTCGGACACTGCGATCTAATTCTTGTTTTTATTACTGGCTGAGATGGAATAAATGTGGGAGTAATGGAGCGCTAGGTTGAATGGTGTATGAATGTGTGTTTTCTAAGTCATTGTTGGCCAATGACTGTGGTCACCTTTTTTTTCTCATTTAACTGCAATGTATGTACCTTGATATGATATTCCTTCTCCTAAAAACTGCCTACTCAGGAATGTTAATGTATTATGTATAATGGTGCCTTGTTTGTTTCTAACTAGTTCTTTTGGTTGGTAATTATGTTGTTCTTGTACTTACTTATACTATTGAAATTGGAAAAAAAAAACTTTAAAAAAAGTGAATGTCTGTATTCGCTTTTATAGTATTGGATCGTGATCATGTGATAATGGCTGATAACAGAGAAGAACAGCAAGGTCAGGGCCTTTACGAAAACCTTCCTGAACAACTGATGTACCTATGTGCCAAATTTGGGGTCAAATAGTTCAGGTGTTTAGATGCCTATAGAGGACGACAAACAGACATTCGCTATAATGGCTAAAAACAGAGAACAACGGGCATGGCTGGGACATTTACGAAAACCTTCCCGTACACCCAATGTACCTATGAGCCATTTTATCTGTAAAGGAGTGGCCAGCGCAGTCACCACATCTCAACCCCATAGAGCTGTTGTGGGAGCAGCTTGACTGTATGGTACGCAAGAAGTGCCCATCAAGTCAATCCAACTTGTGGGAGGGGCTTCTGGAAGCATGGGGTGAAATTTCTCATGATTACCTCAGCAAATTAACAGCTAGAATGCCAAAGGTCTGCAATGCTGTAATTGCTGCAAATGGAGCATTCTTTGACGAAAGCAAAGTTTGAAGGAGAAAATTATTATTTCAAATAAAAATCATTATTTCTAACCTTGTCAATGTCTTGACTATATTTTCTAGTCATTTTGCAACTCATTTGATAAATATAAGTGTGAGTTTTCATGGAAAACACAAAATTGTCTGGGTGACCCCAAAGTTTTGAACGATAGTGTATATATTTATTTACTTTCTGTAATGACGGGGTAGGGAGACAGACAGGTGAGCCCTAATCTACCCGCCACTCAGTCCCTGCCTACTTGCAACGACCCATCCTAGGCGACGGGGTACAACTGGGCGACGGTCCCTATGCTCAGTAAGTGCATGACAGACAAACAGACAAGGGAACACAGAAGCTAGGGAAACGGAGCAGCTGCCCACGGAGACACCGTGAGCAACGAGAGAAGTGAACGAGCCGAGTCAAACCAGGAGTGCACGAGGTACAAAACGCTGAGCAGGAGAGTGGTCAGTAAGCCAAGGTCAATAACAAGCAGAGGATCAGTAGTTTAAGCAGCAGCAACAGAGCCAGGAAACAAGCAGAGCAGAATCACAGGCAAAGGAGGAACAGGAAAGGCAGGTATAAATAGACAGTGGGCGGGAGCTAGCTCCGTCTGGCCAGGCTGTGATAGGCTCTCCCACTCCTAAGCCTGCCATCCTGAGTGGTGGAAGATGGAGTCAGTCTCACAGACATAGGATCAGGTGCAGACTGATTACCCACGGGCGTCGACACAGTAGCTGTGTCTGGCAGATCCTTTACAGTACCCCCCCTTTTATGAGGGGCCACTGGACCCTTTCTAGGTGGACCTGGCTTATTGGGGAAACGAAGGTGGAACCTCCTGAGCAATACCCCAGCGTGAACCTCCCGAGCGGGTACCCAAGTCCTCTCCTCAGGCCCGTATCCTCTCCAATGGACCAGGTACTGGAGGGAGCCTTGGACCATTCTGCTGTCCACAATCTTGGCCACCTCGAATTCTACCCCCTCAGGGGTGAGAACAGGGATCGGAGGTTTCCTCGAGGGAGCCAAGGACGGGGAGCAGCGTTTAAGGAGGGAGGCATGAAACACGTCGTGTACTCGAAAAGACGGGGGCAACTCCAGTCGGAAGGAGACAGGGTTAAGGACTTCAATGACCTTGTACGGCCCTATAAAACGGGGAGCAAACTTCTTGGACGGGATTTTAAGGCACAAATTTTTTTGAAGATAGCCACACCAGATCCCCGACCACAAACAAGGGGTTAGCAGAACGTCTTCTATCTGCCTGAGTCTTTTGTATGCTCTGGGACGCCTCTAGGTTCTTCTGAACCTGGGCCCAGACTGTGCACAGTTCCCGATGAACGACCTCTACCTCGGGATTGTTGGAACTACCAGGTGAAACGGAGGAGAACCGTGGATCAAACCCAAAATTACAGAAAAAGGGGTAGACCCCTGACGAGTTACTGACCCGGTTATTAAGGGAAAATTCGGCGAGGGGAATGAATGAGACCCAATCATATTGACAGTCAGAGATAAAACACCTTAAATATTGTTCTAGAGACTGATTAGTCCTCTCAGTTTGGCCATTACTTTCAGGATGGAAGGCCGAGGAGAAGGACAGATCAATCTCCAAAATCTTACAGAAGGCTCTCCAAAACAATGAAACAAATTGTACCCTTCTGTCAGAAACAATATTGACAGGAACCCCATGGAGACGCAGGATGTGTTTGACAAACAAGGTAGCTAACGTCTTAGCATTGGGTAGTTTCTTGAGGGGCACAAAGTGGCACATCTTACTGAAGCGGTCTACTACAACCCACACCACCGACTTGCCTTGAGATGGAGGCAAATCGGTGATAAAATCCATGGAGATATGGGTCCAAGGTCTCTGGGGAATTGGCAACAAACATAGTAAGCCCGCTGGTCGGGACCTGGGAGTCTTGTACCTAGCACAAACTTCACAAGCTGCTACGTAGGCCTTAACGTCTTTTAGCAACCCAGGCCACAAATAGTTTCTGACAAGACGACTAAGGGGGGACATGATTAACTTATATAAATATATTAATGGCACATACAAAAAATATGGTGAAATCCTGTTCCTTGTAAAACCCCCTCAAAAAACAAGGGGGCACTCCCTCCGTCTGGAGAAAAAAAGGTTCAAGCTGCAGAGGCGACAAGCCTTCTTTATCGTGAGAACTGTGAATCTATGGAATATCCTACCGCAGGAGCTGGTCACAGCAGGGACAGTAGATGGCTTTAAAAAAGGGTTAGATAATTTCCTAGAACAAAAAAATATTAGCTCCTATGTGTAGAAATTTTTCCTTCCCTTTTCCCGTCCCTTGGTTGAACTTGATGGACATGTGTCTTTTTTCAGCCGTACTAACTATGTATGTAACTATGTAACTATGTAACTATGTAACAATGAGATGCTTGGAACCCAGGATGCCTGGATGGCCAGATAGCGCAGAGTCATGATTTTCCCTAAGTATCCTTAGCCAGAATTGCAGGGGAACAAACAGCTTGTTCTCAGGAAGGTTCCCGGGAGCTGAACCTTGATCAGCCACAATTTCGGAGACTAAATCAGAATCAATAGAGGAAATGATTATACCTGGAGGCAAAACACATGCAGGATCTTCCTCCGAAGGAGGGCTGGCCATGAAGCTAAGCGACAGTGCATCAGCCTTAATATTTTTAAACCCAGCCCTATAGGTGACCAAAAAGTTGAATCTGGTAAAAAATAACGCCCATCGAGCTTGTCTCGGGTTTAGCCTCAGGGCAGATTCTAGGAAAACCAGATTCTTGTGGTCAGTAAGGACAGTTACCTGGTGCCTAGCCCCCTCCAGGAAGTGGCGCCACTCTTCAAATGCCCATTTAATGGCTAAGAGTTTGCGATTGCCAATATCATAGTTACTCTCAGTGGGCGAAAACTTCCTGGAGAAGTAGGCACAGGGACGGAGATGGGTGAGGGACCTGGTACCCTGGGACAAGTCAGCACCCACTCCCACCTCGGAGGCATCAACCTCCACAATGAGTGGCTCCATTTGGTTGGGCTGAACCAGCACTGGGGCCGAGATAAAGCACTTCTTAAGGACCTCAAAAGCCTGGACCGCCTCTGGAGGCCAGTGGAGATCAGCACCTTTGCGAGTGAGATCCGTAAAAGGCTTAGCGATGACCGAGAAGTTAGCAATAAATCTCCTGTAATAATTAGCGAACCCCAGGAAGCACTGTAACGCCTTCAGGCAGGCAGTTTGGACCCATTCCGTCACAGCCTGGACCTTGGCGGGGTCCATGCGGAATTCATGAGGAGTGAGGATTTGACCCAAAAATGGTATTTCCTGCACCCCAAACACACATTTTTCGATCTTAGCAAACAGTTTGTTTTCCCGAAGGGCCTGGAGCACCTTCCTGACATGCTCAAAGTGGGAGGACCAGTCCTTGGAAAACACAAGTATGTCATCAAGGTGCACTACAAGAAATACCCCCAGGTAGTCTCTCAAAATCTCATCTATGAAATTCTGGAAGACCGGGGGAGCATTACACAACCCAAAGGGCATGACGAGATATTCGAAATGACCTTCGGGCGTGTTAAACGCAGTCTTCCACTCATCCCCCTCTTTGATGCGGATAAGGTTATAAGCCCCCCGTAGATCAAACTTAGAAAACCATTGGGCCCCCTGAACCTGATTGAAGAGATCAGGAATCAAAGGAAGGGGGTACTGGTTCCTTACAGTGACCTTATTCAAGTTCCGGTAGTCAATGCACGGCCTAAGACCACCATCCTTCTTCCCTACGAAGAAGAAGCCAGCACCTACCGGAGAAGTAGAGGGGCGAATGTAACCCTTGGCCAGGCATTCCTGGATATACTCTCTCATGGCTTCATGTTCGGGACAAGAGAGATTAAATATCCTAACCTTAGGGAGCTTAGCTCCTGGTACCAAATCGATTGCGCAATCGTATTCTCTATGTGGAGGTAACACTTCGGAGGCCTATTTAGAGAAAACATCAGCGAAGTCCTGAACAAACTCAGGTAGAGTGTTCACCTCCTCAGGGAGAGAAATAGAATTAACAGAAAAACATGACGTCATGCATTCATTACCCCATTTGGTAAGATCCCCAGTATTCCAGTTAAACGTGGGATTATGCAACTGCAACCAGGGAAGGCCTAAAACCAAATCGGACGATAATCCCTGCATCACCAGTACAGAGCACTTCTCCAAATGCATGGAGCCAACAAGGAGTTCAAAAACAGGGGTATGCTGTGTAAAATAACCATTAGCAAGAGGAGTGAAGTCGATACCCACTACCGGGACAGGTTTAGGCAAATCAATCAATGGCATAGCTAGAGACATAGCAAATTCCACACCGACATAATATTAGCAGAGGACCCTGAATCCACGAAGGCACTGCCGGTAGCAGACCTACCACCAAAAGAGACCTGAAAGGGAAGCAAGATTTTATTAGGTTTCATATTTACGGGAAATACCTGTGCGCCCAAGTGACCTTCCCGATGATCACTTAGGCGCGGAAGTTTTCCGGCTGCTTATTCTTACGCCTAGGACAGTTGTTCACTTGATGCTTGTCATCCCCACAGTAGAAGCAGAGACCATTCTTCCTGCGGAACTCTCTACTTTGTTGGGGAGACACGGAGGCCCCGAGTTGCATTGGTTCATCCGAGTCCTCCGTTGAAGAACGAAGCAACGGAACCTCGGGAGGAATCATGGGGGAGTCAGAGGAGAAGGCACAACAATGTTCAAGTCGTCGTTCCCTGAGACGTCGGTCAAGTCGTACCGCTAAAGCCATAACCTGATCTAGGGAGTCAGAAGAGGGATAGCTAATTAGCAGGTCTTTCAGGGCGTTCGACAGACCCAATCTAAACTGGCACCTCAAGGCACGGTCATTCCACCGAGAAGCTACACACCACTTCCTAAAGTCAGAACAATACTCCTCAACAGGTCTCTTACCCTGACGTAAGGTCACCAGCTGACTCTCGGCAAAGGCAGTCTTGTCAGTCTCGTCATAAATGAGCCCGAGAGCAGAAAAGAAAAGATCAACGGAGGAAAGTTCAGGGTCGTCAGGAGCCAAGGAGAAGGCCCATTCTTGGGGCCCGTCCTGGAGCCGGGACATAATTATACCCACCCGCTGGCTCTCAGAACCTGAGGAGTGGGGCTTTAAGCGAAAATAGAGCCTACAACTCTCCCGAAAGGAGAAAAAAGTCTTCCGGTCCCCTGAGAACCGGTCAGGCAACTTGAGGTGGGGTTCAAGAGGTGAGGTGGGGGGCACTACCAGGGTAGCATCATGCTGGTTGTCCCTCTGAGCCAGGGCTTGGGCCTGTAGGGAGAGGCCCTGCATTTGCTGAGCCAGGGTCTCAAGGGGGTCCATAGTGTGTCAGAGACCAGGGTAGACTAGGTATATGGGCCTGTGATTATGTAATGACAGGGTAGGGAGACAGACAGGTGAGCCCTAATCTACCCGCCACTCAGTCCCTGCCTACTTGCAACGACCCATCCTAGGCGACGGGGTACAACTGGGCGACGGTCTCTACGCTCAGTAAGTGCACGACAGACAAACAGACAAGGGAACACAGAAGCTAGGGAAATGGAGCAGCTGCCCACGGAGACACCGTGAGCAACGAGAGAAGTGAACGAGCCGAGTCAAACCAGGAGTGCATGAGGTACAAAACGCTGAGCAGGTGAGTGGTCAGTAAGCCAAGGTCAATAACAAGCAGAGGATCAGTAGTTCAAGCAGCAGCAGCAGAGCCAGGAAACAAGCAGAGCAGAATCACAGGCAAAGGAGGAACAGGAAAGCCAGGTATAAATAGACAGTGCTAGCTACGTCTGGCCAGGCTGTGATAGGCTCTCCCACTCCTAAGCCTGCCATCCTGAGTGGTGGAAGATGGAGTCAGTCTCACAGACATAGGAGCAGGTGCAGACTGATTACCCACGGGCGTCAACACAGAAGCTGTGTCTGGCAGATCCTTTACACTTTTAGTATCCAGTGTTCCAAACTCGGACACGTCGTGGCTCTCCATGCCATAATCAGAACCTTCCTAGCACAAAACAGAGTAAAGCGAAAAAATATTTTATCGTAATAGCCTTGTACAATCTTATTCATAATACCCATGAGGCACACCCTAGGGGTGAGGAGTTGAGGGAACCCAAATTGAACATGAAGGAACTCCATTACCTCAGACAAAAATGGCGAAATCCTAGGGCAAACCATATGCAATAGAGGTATGTGCCGACATCAGCTTGACACCTAAAGCATCTATCCGAAATGGAGGCCCCAATTCTCTGGAGTCTAACCAGAGTATAATATATCCGATGAATAAAGCACGACTGTATTAGGAAATCCCTTGCACTGATAACAGAGTCAAAGAATGCAAGTTCTACTTCCCTCCACTCCTCCTCCCCAAGTCAGGAATATCTCTCCTCCACCCCACAAATGCTCTATCAAATGACCTTTTTTCAGAAGATAACAAGGCATAAGTTTGGGTAAGAGTCTTTAGAAGGCCTGGAGCGCCAAGAAGGTCCTTCACTCTAGAAAAGCCCAGAGTAGGCGAAACAGAGCTGAACTGGGCCACACATTCATGGCGTAATTGGAGATAATGAAAGAATGCCTTTCTCGAAAACCCAAACCGCTCCTCAAGCTCAGAGAAGGAGACAAAACCACTATCTGCAGAGTACAATTGACCCAGAAACTGGACCCCCACCCCAGCCCACAACATCGCACCCAGCAGAGACAGAAGGTGAGACAACCAGGGATTGTTCCATAGTGGGGTCCTGGGGGAGTAGGAGGGAACTATAGTATCTTTTAGTAAGACATGTGCCGTCCTCCAGGCACTAGCTACAGTCTGCAACGGGAGCGGCGCATAACATGGGTACTTAAACCTATATAATAAATTTGTAAGACTCTAGTAGGAAGTCATAAGTGCTCCTGTCAATGCAGTGGCCGCATTACTTAAATCAATATCAATCCATCAGTGTGCCAGCACCAGGTGGGATGCCAAGTAGTATAGGTAAAGGTTGGGTGCTGCCACGTTTAGTGGCCTGTAGGAGACTAAGGCTAAACCTAGGAGTGCCCACTGCCAATAGAACTAGCGTAAAATACCATCAAGCTGTCCAAAAAATTGTTTGGGTAAGAGAATTGGGCAAACATGAAGTAGATATATAAACTTAGGGAGATATATACTTTTAAAAAGATTAATCCTGCGGTATAAGGAGAGACGAAGATTTTTCCATGTATTTAACTGTTTTTCAGTAGAGGCCACTAAGGGGGTCAGGTTGAGTTCACGATAGCGTAGTAGGCTAAGGGAAACACGCACCCCGAGGTACATAAATTGAAATACTATCTGTAATGGCACAGGGAGGCTCTGCCAAGAGCGATGTCCTATAGAAAGAGGAAACATAACCGATTTGGACCAATTCACTGATAATCCCGAGAAGACCCCAAATGTGTCAATCTGTTGTAGAAGAAGAGCCAGCGAAGGACCATCATCCGCCAAGTACACCAGTGTATAGTCCGCATACAGGGATATTTTCTCATTTATTGAACCCCGAGGAATACCTTTTATAAAAGATGAATGACGTACGGCTAACGCCAGAGGTACAATTGCGAGGGCAAACAGTAATGGGGAAAGAGGGCATCCCAGACGTATACCACGTCCTAAGGGGAAGGATCCAGAGGCATCCATATTTGTTCTCACTCTAGCACTAGGCTTTTCATATAAGAGGCACACAAGAGCAATAAATCTCGGTCCAATATTTAACCGGGAGAGGAGTATCCAAAGATAACGCCACTTAACGGAGTCAAAAGCTTTATATGTATCCAGACAGAGAACAAAACCAGGGGAGGCATCATGATGTGCCACACCAATATTGAGAAACTGCCTCTTTATGTTGATATCCGAACCCTTCCAAGGTATAAAGCCAGTTTGGTCCGGATGAACCAAGGACAGTATAACCTTTTTAATCTAGTGGCCAGGATTTTGGCTAGTATTTTTACATCAGAGTAAATAAGAGACATAGGACGATAGGAGTCCGTTAGAGTGGGATCCTACCCTGTCTTCAACAATAACACAACAAGAGCCTCCCGCATGGAGGCAGGCAGGACACCCATTTCTAGAGCATTAGAGTATACATTCTGAAGCCTAGACACTAAAACATCACAGTTATCCTTATGCCATTCAGCCCCTAGGCCATCAAATCCAGGAGTTTTCCCAGAAGGCAACAACTGAATAGCGTTTTCTATATCGCTGTCAGTAAGTGGGCTATCTAACTCAGTTGACTGCGCATCAGATAAGTGCCACAAGGGGTGTGTGTCCAAAAGATGTTCTATGTCTTCCGGGGGCCCATTACATCTTGAACTATGTAATGCAGCATAGTATTCACTAAACACTTTGTTTAAATCCTTTGGGGCAGTAAATAGTATTCACAGACATTCACTTTTATAGTAAAGATGTTTTTATCTGGCAGTAGTAGGTAGTGCACTTTACAAGATAATCCTAGATGGGAAGGTACAGGGGAGCGGTTACCCATAGCAACCAATCAGATTACTGATGTCCAGGAGGAAAGCTGCATTACTAGCTGCAGAGACTCCTCTTGCCCAACTGCAAGCTGATAAAAGCATCATACTGCTGCTCGAGCTGCTGAAACTCCTCAGAAAACTCTGGCTTTCTCAGAAACAGATCAGATCAGAGACTCCTACCGAACCCAGGCCAGAAATCAAGCTGATAGAGCACATCATGATATTCAGCGTGCTAGTGAGTGGGTTTTCATACATGATGCTGTTTTCAATTATGGTCCAACCATAGTCTATGGCCAACTGGTAATAAAACTGCCAATGTTGTTAATCAACAGACTCTGTCACAATCTTAAGACTCCATTTCCTACCAGTTTAGCTGTTCGGTATTTAGGAAGTTAAAATTGAAATAATCAGTGTGTAACTGCCGGGGGACTACTGGCGATTTCCCCATAAACCAAGAAAATACGAGGGCATGGATTGGCCTCTTGGGCACCTTTGGAGCAAATCCAATGAACACACAAACAGACAGACCAACACGTTATACCCGGGCACCGCCGTGTACTTTTTCTAGTATCTATATATATGTGAG
Organism: Rhinoderma darwinii; assembly: GCF_050947455.1. Classification (NCBI taxonomy): domain Eukaryota; kingdom Metazoa; phylum Chordata; class Amphibia; order Anura; family Rhinodermatidae; genus Rhinoderma; species Rhinoderma darwinii. Next base: position 61,981,100 of record NC_134689.1, read on the forward strand.
ATATATAATGTACATATATATGATATATAAAAACCATACATATATAAATCTATGACAGATATAGATACTGTACATATATATCTCATATCTGTACATATACAGTATGTATATCTCTCATATATGTACAATTTTTATATATATATATATATATATATTTATATATTTATATATGTGCAGTATATGTATCTCACATATATATCTATATGTGAGATATAAATATACACACACCTCATATATATATATATATATATATATATATATATATATATATATATGTACACTATATATACAGTCGTGGACAAAATTGTTGATACCCTTCCGTTAAAGAAAGAAAAACCCATAATGGTCATTGAAATAACTTGAAACTTGTGATAACACAACAAGTAATACCACATTTTAACTTACTGAAAATCAACTAATGTAAATCAGACATTGCTTTTGAATTGTGATTCAACAGAAAAATGTAAAGAAACAAACTAATAAAACTGGCCTGGACAAAAATTATGGTATTCTTAACTTGATATTTTGTTGCAATCACTGCAAACAAATGATTTCTGTAACTCACAATGTGACTTCTGCACCTGTCCACAGGTATTTTGGCCCACTCCTGGTGAGCAAACTGCTCCAGCTCCAAAACATATTGTTCGTGAATTGGACACCTTGGTCACCAATGTATTTAAAAGCAAGATTATTGATAAAGATTTATGTGAGTTTTTACATGTTAAATTGCCTGTTACCCCTGTATTGTATCCTCCGAAGATTCATAAGGACCCTGTCAGGTGTCAGGCCCCCAGCACGTCCAATTGTGTCTGGGAGTGATTCTTTATTTGTCCCTGCACCAATGTTAAGAGACAAGATCTTAACCCCTTAAAGGGAATGTGTCGCTAGAATTTATTTTTTTTTTCAGTTAAACAGTTAGTATATAAGTGATTACACATTGTTTTAATTTTTTCACAAGTCAGGAAAAATTATAAATTAGATTCTAATTTATAACATTTCCATGTGCTGGTCACTAGAGGGAGCAATTCCCGAAATTGCAACTTCATTGCTTTATGCTGCAAATTTGGAGAAGACACACTCGCTCTAGTGTCCTCACACAATCCCCCCTCCCTTATCCTGGCTCTTGCCAGGAGAAGGAGGGGGTTGAATCTTCAAACCTCCTACACTGTGTGTCGCCATTTTCTGTGCGAATGCACAGTGTAGGAGGATTAGATACAGTGGTAATCAGACAGTATAACACAAACATACAAGAACATAATACACACATCACATACACAAACATAACTCACCTGCTCCTGCCGCCTCTTTAGTCTCCGCTCCTACACCTTGCGTCTTCGCTGCCTTGTACAGATGGCCGGAAGCCGCGACCGGAAGCCGTCATGTTACTGTCTGGCCGCGGCTTCCGGTCCACATGAAAATGGCACCGGATGTCGCTCTACCAAAGGCCTTCCTTTTGGTCTGTGTGGGAGCGGCGCATGCGCCGTTCCCACACAGACGGCGTACGCTATAGTGAATGGAACGGCTCCCGTTTGCATTCTCTATGGGGATGTATGTGTCCTATTCCATCTCTGTATGTGTCGTTAATCGACACTTACAGAGATGAGAAAAAAAATGGCAGCCCCCATAGAGAAGTAAAAGTAAGAAAAAAGAAAAAAGTACAACACAAGAACACAAATAAATAAAATTTATTTTAACCCCTTCCCTCTTTAGCCACTTTTGACCTTCCTGACCGAGCCTCATTTTTCAAATCTGACATGTCACTTTATGTGGTAATAACTCCGGAATGCTTTCACCTATCAAAGCGATTCTGAGATTGTTTTCTCGTGACACATTGGACTTTAAGTTACTGGCAACATTTGCTCGATATGTTCAGTATTTAATTGTGAAAAACGCCAAAATTTAGCAAAAAATTGCAAAAATTAACATTTTTCTCAATTTAAATGTATCTGCTTGTAAGACAGGCAGTTATACCACACAAAATTGTTGCTAATTAACATCCCCCATATGTCTACTTTAGATTGGCATCGTTTTTTGAACATCCTTTTATTTTTCTATGACGTTACAAGGCTTAGAACTTTAGCAGCAATTTCTCACATTTTCAAGAAAATTTCAAAAGGCTATTTTTACAGGGGCCAGTTCAGTTGTGAAGTGGCTTTGAGGGCCTTATATATTAGAAACCCCCAAAAAGTCACCCCTTTTTAAAAACTTCACCCCTCAAAGTATTCAAAACAACATTTAGAAAATGTCTTAAACCTTTACACATGTCACAGGAATTAAAGCAAAGTAGAGGTGAAATTTACAAATTTCATATTTTTTTGCAGAAATAAATATTTAGTACAATTTTTTTTATAACACAGAAGGTTTTACCAGAGAAATGCAACTCAATATTTGTTGCCCAGTTTCTGCAGTTTTAGGAAATATCCCACATGTGGCCGTAGCGTGCTACTGGACTGAAGCACCGGCCTCAGAAGCAAAGGAGCACCTAGAGGATTTTGGGGCCTTATTTTTGTTAGAATATATTTTAGGCACCATGTCAGGTTTGAAGGGCTCTTGCGGTGCCAAAACAGTCAAAATCCCCCAAAAGTGACCCCATTTGGGAAACGACACACCTCAAGGAAATTATCTAGGGGTATAGTGAGCATTTTGACCGCACAGGTTTCTTACAGAAATTATTGGAAGTAGGCCGTGAAAATTGAAATCAACATTTCTTCAAAGAAAATGTAGGTTTAGCGATTTTTTTTCTCATTTCCACAAGGACTAAAGGAGAAAAAGCACCATAAAATTTGTAAAGCAATTTCTCCCGAGTAAAACAATACCCCACATGTGGTAATAAACGGTTGTTTGGAGACACGGCCGGGCTGAGAAGGGAAAGAGCGCCATTTGGCTTTTGGAGCTCAAGTTTAGCAGGAATGGTTTGCGGAGGCCATGTCACATTTACGAAGTCCCTGAGGGTACAAAACAGTGGAAACCCCCCACAAGTGACCCCATTTTGGAAACTACACCCATTGAGGAAATTATCTAGGGGTATAGTGAGCGTTTTGACCCAACAGGTTTTTTGCAGAAATTATTGGAAGTAGGCCCTGAAAATAAAAATCAACATTTTTTCAAAGAAAATGTAGGTTTAGCTTATTTTTACTCATTTCCACAAGGACTGAAGGAGAAAAAGCACCACAAAATTTGTAAAGCAATTTCTCCTGAGTAAAACAATGCCCCACATGTGGTAATAAACGGCTGTTTGGAGACACGGCTTGGCTTAGAAGGGAAAGAGCGCTATTTGGCTTTTGGAGATCACATTGAGCAGGAATGGTTTGCGGCGGCCATGTCACATTTGCAAAGCCCCTGAGGGGAAAAAACAATGAAAACGCCCAAAAAGTGACACCATTTAGGAAACTACACCTCTTGAGGAATTCATCTAGGGGCGTAGTGAGCATTTTGACCCCACAGATGTTTCATAGAATTTATTAGAATTGGGCAGTGAAAATAAAAACAATCCTTTTTCTTCAATAAGACGTAGCTTTAGCGCAAATTTTTTCATTTTCGCAACAAATAAAGGAAAAAAAGAACCCAACATTTGTAAAGCAATTTCTCCCGAGTACGGCAATACCCCATATGTGGTCATAAACTGCTGTTTGGGCACACGGCAGGGCTCAGAAAGGAAGGACCGCCATTTGGAGTGCAGATGTTGCTGGATTGGTTTCTGGGCGCCTGTGGGCCCAAAACAGTGGAAACCCCCCAGAAGTGAACCAATTTTGGAAACTACACCCCTCAATGCATTTACCTAGGGGTGTAGTGAGCATGTTAACCCTGCAGGTGTTTTGTAGAAATTAGTGTGAACTCGATGTTGCAGAGTGAAAATGGGATTTTTTTCCATAGATATGCCAATATGTGGTGCCCAGCTTGTGCCACCATAACAAGACAGCTCTCTAATTATTATGCTGGGTTTCCTGGTTTTAGAAACACCCTACATGTGGCCCTAATCTCTTGCCTGGACAGTCGACCAGGCTCAGGAGTAAAAGCGTACCATGTAAAATTGAGGCCTAATTTGGCGATTTACAAGGTATTGGTTCACAACTGCAGAGGCTCAGATGTGAAATAATAAAAATAAACCCCTGGGAAGTGACCCCATTATGGAAACTGCACCCCTCAAGGCATTTATTAAGGGGTGTAGTGAGCATTTTCACCCCACAGGTCTTTTCCATAAATGAATGCGCTGTGGATGGTGCAAATTAAAAATTTATATTTTTCCCTAGATATGCCATTCAGTGGCAAATATGTCGTGCCCAGCTTATGCCACTGGAGACACACACCCCAAAAATTGCTAAAAGGGTTCTCCCGGGTATGACGGTGCCATATATGTGGAAGGAAACTGCTGTTTGGGCACACTGTAGGGTTCAGATGGGAGGAAATGCCATTTGGCTTTTGGAGCGTGGATTTTGCTTGGTAGTAGTTTTGTTTGGAGTCTTACTGGTGTTTCCGTTTATAATGTAGGGCATATGTAAGCCGGGCGGAGTATATAAGGGGCATAGTCAGGTGGTATAATAATGGGGTAAAAAAAAATAAAAAAAAATAATCCATAGATGTGTGTTTCGCTGTTACACAATCATTTCTGCACAGGCCGGTGTCGCACTGATATATGGCGTCCTTTATTATCCCCCTTTTGATCCACACTCCGCGCCTTTGTAGTTTGGGGAATTTTGCTAGGAAGTGTTCTCCTGGTATAATACGGGCACCGTCGCTTCCAGCGGATATGTTTGGGCCCTCCCTTTCCTGGTTCCCTAATTTTAGGTCCTTGATAAATCGCCTCTTCAAACAGAAGAAATGTTCCCCTCGGGCACAACTGCATATTTTTTTATTTCCTGACTTATTGGAGCCATAACTAATTTTATTTTTCATAGACGTAGCGGTATGAGGGCTGGTTTGTTGCGGGACGAGCTGTAGTTATTATTGGTACCATTTTGGGGTACATGCAACTTTTTGATCACCTTTTATCCTATTTTTTGGGATGCCAGGTAAACAAAAAAACGCAATTCTGGCACAGCTTTTTTAGTTTTTTTTATACAGCGTTCACCATGCGTTATAAATTACATGTTAACTTTATTCTGTGGGTCAGTACGATTCTGGCGATACCTAATTTATAGAACTTTTTCATGTTTTACAACTTTTTGCACAATAAAATTACTTTTGTAAAAAGAATGTATTTTTTCTGTCGCCAAGTTGTGAGAACCATAACTTTTTAATTTTTTTGTCGACGGAGTTGTATGAGGGCTTGTTTTTTGCGGGACGAGCTATAGTTTTTATAGGTACCATTTATGGATACGTGCGACTTTTTGATCACTTTTTATTCGAATATTTGTAGGGCAAAGTGACCAAAAAACAGAAACTCTGGTAACGTTTTTTACGTTTTTTTTTTACGCTGTTCACCGCGTGCAATAAATAATATAATATTTTGATACCTCCGGTCGTTACGGTCGTGGCGATACCGAATACGTATGGTTTATTATTATTTTTCAATAATAAAGGACTTGATAAGAGTAAAAGGGGGATTGTGTTTTATTTGATTACTTGAAACTTTTACTGTTTTCAAACTTTTATTTTTTGCACTTTTTTTTACACTTTTTTACACTTTTTTTACACTTTTCTTCAAGTCCCACTAGGGGACTTGAAGGTCCAACGGTCAGATTTTTTTTTTTCTAATACATTGCACTACCTATGTAGTGCAATGTATTAGATCTGTCAGTCATTCACTGACAGCAAGCCGATTAGGCTTCGCCTCCCGGCGGGGCCTAAATCGGCTTCCGTAATGGCAGAGCAGGAGACCATTGTGTCTCCTGTTGCCATAACAGCAGTCGCCAGTCCCGATTGCCTGTCTGGGCTGGCGATCTGCTAGTAACCGCTACGATGCAGCAATCGCTTTCGATTGCTGCATCGAAGGGGTTAATGGCAGAGATCGGAGCTAGCTACGGTTCCTGCCATTACAGGTGGATGTCAGCTGTACAGTAAAGCTGACTTCCACCGCTGATGACGCCGGATCAGCTCCTGACCCGGCGCCATCTTGCCGGCAGCTACGGAAGCCGATCAGGCTCCGCCGCCGGGCGGATCTTGACCGGCTTCGGTGCTAGGCAGACCGGGAGGCCAGTATTAGGCCTCCGGTTGCCATTGCAGCCACCGGAACCCCGGCAATTTCATTACTGGGGTTCCGATGAGCGGCAAACACCTTAAGTGCAGCGATCGCGTTTGAGCGCTGCACTTAAGGGGTTAATGGCGGGGATCGAAGCTAATTTCGGTCCCCGCCGTTACAGCCGGATGTCAGCTGTAAGATACAGCTGAGATCCGGTAATGATGGCACCGGCTCAGCTTCTGAGCCGGTCCCAAACATTCGGCGTACATGTACGGCAAGATGCGGGAAGTCAATGCTTTCCATGACGTACATGTACGGCAAATGTCTGGAAGGGGTTAATACCATACTAAAAGCAATATTATTTTTTAAAAAAAATTTACGTGACACCTTCCCTTTAAGGACGCAGCCTAGTTTGGGCCTTAAAGGGGTTGTCCGAGATTTTTTTTGTAAGTACATTTAGAAATACATTACACATATTAAAAATTGCATAATATACTTACCTGTGCAATCTTGCTTCTGTTCTCCGCTCTGGCAGCTTCTTCCTTCTGGTCACATGAGCTCTGACGTCACCTTTTCAGCCGCCTCCACTGTCGTGTCGTATCCCGATCACATGGTGCACCAGAGAGACCTCGGATGGTATACGACACGTCACTTGTCACGTGGTGTATATCGGCTTCTTCTGCTTCACATGCAGTAACGCGCATGCGCTGTCACTGCTGTTCTCGCGGTCCCTGCTGTTCTCAAGATAACAGCAGGGGCCGCGCATGCGTGTTACAACAGAGCAAGCCGATATACACCACGTCGCAAGAATTCAAGATCAACAACGCGGCAGAGCCGGAGCAGAGAGAGACAGGATCTGGAAACGGGGCCACTTTGGAAAACGTAAGTATATTACAAATGTATTTATTTTTATAACTTAAATGATTTAATGGTGTTATTTAAAATATTATGTTATCTCGGACAACAGAGCCCATTTTTGAAATCTGACATATTTCACTTTATCTTATACTCATTTAACGTCCATACCACTTGTTACAGTGGTTTATACTCCTCAGATATAGTAAACCAAAAACCAAACACATTAAGAGCTTGAAACCAGAAATGATAACCATATAATTTAAAATTGTATAAATACTTTATTAAATTCTCATGTTAAAAATTAAATGTTTACATATCATGAAAATAAACATTTACTACAGAATATATCAAAGAACAATGATATCAACAATTGGCAACGCTTATTATTTTATACTGGACTAAGAAAATCATGTATGATAATGTCTATATAACATGTGACAGGCTTTATAGTGGAAGTATAGGTCTATGTCAGAATGCTAGCAAGTTTAAGGAGTTACTCAACGCTGAACAACCAACCATGTGTTTTACTTATGAAAAAGCAGAGTCCCTGCATATATAAAGAAAGGAACACTCAGGGATGAATATATCACTATTACAATGGTATGTCCTCATGCATTATACATAGACTGCTGATTAAATGTTTTTTATATAAGTATAACAGCATCCATATGAAATAACTTACTTATCCTTAGATGATATTAGTTTTAAGCGTGTGCTGCGCCTCGATGCACGTTTCTCTTAGTAATCCTCAGGAGGCGTCTCATGCATCTGCTTGTAAAACAGATGGTTATATCACCCAAAATAGTTACTAGTTCACATTTACCATATGTCTACTTTAGATTGGCATCGTTTTTTGAACATTCTTTTATTTTTCTTGGACGTTAAAAGGCTTAGAACAGGGGTCTCAAGCGCACGGCCCGTGGGCCGCATACGGCCCTTGGGGCTGTCATCTGCGGCCCGCGGGACAGAGAACCGCTAGTATCGGCTCTGCTCCGAGACTCTGGAATTCCCTGACATCGCTGTCCACATATGAACAGCGATGTCTGGGGCTTACCCAGAGCCGGAGTCCCGGGCATTGCGCTAGTACAGGCTCTGCTCCGGGACTCTGTGGAATTCCCTGACATCGCTGTCAACATATGGACAGTGTGTCAGGATCTTCCCCAGAGAGGAGTCCCGGGCCGAGTGCTAGTATCGGCTCTGCTCCGGGACTCTGTGAAATTCCATGACATCGCTGCCCATATATGAACAGTGTGTCAGGGTCTTCCCCAGAGCGGAGTCCCGGGCAGAGCGCTAGTATCGGCTCTGCTCCGGGACTCTGTGGAATTCCCTGACATCGCTGTCCACATATGAACAGCGATGTCTGGGGCTTCCCCAGAGTCAGAGTCCCGGGCAGAGCGCTAGTACAGGCTCTGCTCCGGGACTCTGTGGAATTCCCTGACATCGCTGCCCATATATGGACAGTGTGTCAGGGTCTTCCCCAGAGCGGAGTCCCGGGCAGAGCGCTAGTATCGGCTCTGCTCCGGGACTCTGTGGAAGTCCCTGACATCGCTGCCCATATATGGACAGTGTGTCAGGGTCTTCCTCAGAGCGGAGTCCCGGACAGAGTGCTAGTATCGGCTCTGCTCCGAGACTCTGGAATTCCCTGACATCGCTGTCCACATATGAACAGCGATGTCTGGGGCTTCCCCAGAGCCGGAGTCACGGGCAGAGCACTAGTACAGGCTCTGCTCCGGGACTCTGTGGAATTCCCTGACATCGCTGTCAACATATAGACAGTGTATCAGGGTCTTCCCCAGAGAGGAGTCCCAGGCAGAGCGCTAGTATCGGCTCTTCTCCGAGACTCTGTGGAATTCCCTGACATTGCTGCCCATATATGGACAGTGAGTCAGGGTCTTCCCCAGAGCGGAGTCCCGGGCAGAGCGCTAGTATCGACTCAGCTCTAGGGAAGCCTCTGACATCGCTGTCCATACATCGACAATGATGTCAGGGGCTTCCCCAGAGCAGGAGTCCCAGTGATGTCAGGAGCACAGCTGGAGTCCCAGGAAGAGCCTACTAGCGCTCTGCCCGGGACTCCAGCTCTGGGGTTGCCACCGACATCTCTGGAGCAGAGCTGGAATCCCAGGCTGCACTGACAACTCTACTATTATATCATGTACTTTACTCCAGTCACATCCAGAGCTGCAGTCACCACTCTACTGTAACATGTTATACTCCAGTCACATTCAGAGCTGCACTCACAACTCTACTGTAACATCATGTACTATACTCCACAGACATCCACAGCTACACTCACAACTCTACTGCAAGATCAGTAGATGCAGATGCAAACATCTTGTCTTATACTCCAAACAAATCCAGAGCTCCAGTCACAACTCTACTATTATATAATGTGCTAAACTCCAGTCACATCCAGAGCTGCAGTCACAACTCTACTGTAACATCATGTCTTATACTCCAGCTACATCCAGAGCTGCAGTCATAACTCTACTGTAACATCATGTCCTATACTCCAGTCACATCCAGTGCTGCAGTCACAACTGTACTGTAACATCAGGTCCCATACTCCAAACAAATCCAGAGCTGCAGTCACAACTCTACTGTAGTTCGAGTGCTAGAAGCGCCTCTACTCCGGGACTCCAGCTCTGGGCAAGATCCTGACATCACTGTGGTAGCATCTACGGAGGGCACTGTGGCCTTATCTGGGGGTGTGTTGCATTATCTACAGAGGGCACTGTGGCAGCATCTATGAAGGGCACTGTGGCAGCATCTACTGAGGGCACTGTGGCAGCATCTACGGAGGGCACTGTGGCAGCATCTACGGAGGGCACTGTGGCAGCATCTACGGAGGACACTGTGGCAGCATCTACAGAGGGCACTGTGGCAGCATCTACAGAGGGCACTGTGGCAGAATCTACAGAGTGCACTGTGGCAGCATCTACAGAGGGCACTGTGGCAGCATCTACAGAGGGCACTGTGGCAGAATCTACAGAGGGCATCGTGGCCTTATTTAAGGGTGTGTTGCATTATCTACAGAGGGCACTGTGGCAGCATATACGGAGGACTCTGTGGCAGCATCTACAGAGGGCACAGCGGCAGCATCCACAGAGGGCACTGCGGCAGCATCCACAGAGGGCACTGCGGCAGTATCTACAGAGGGCACAGCGGCAGCATCCACAGAGGGCACTGTGGCACTATCTAAAAAGGGGCTGCCCAATTTTGACATGTGTGTCTGCCAAACGCTGCCAACTGAGCCTCCGGACTGCATTTAGCGACACTTAAACTGGAAAGCTGGATTGTTGAAATAAGCACGTGGAGAAATATCTCAAATTTTAAACCTAGCGGTATTATTATAGTAATGTAGTATTGTAGTAATGTAGTATTATTATTATTATAGTAATATAGTGTTATTGTAGTTCAAATAACTAATTGATTAATAATAATTTGTATCAAATTTGAAAGTAATGCGGCCCGTCAACTTCCCATTTTTTCTATATGCGGTCCACTTACCCGGCCGAGTTTGAGACCCCTGGCTTAGAACATAAACAGCAATTTCTCATATTTGTAAGAAAATTTCAAAAGCCTTTTTTTTTACGGTACCTGTTCGGTTCCAAAGTGGCTTTGAGAGGCCTATATATTTGAAACCCACATAAAACACCCAATTTGAAAACTAGACCCCTCAAAGTATTCAAAACAGCATTTAGAAAGTTTATTTAACCCTTTAGGCATTTCACAGGAATTAAAGCAAAGTAGAGGTGAAATTTGCAAATTTCATTTTTCTTGCTGAATTTCAATTGTATTAAAAAAAATTCTGTAATACAGAAGGTTTTACCAGAGAAACCCTACTAAATATGTATTGTCCAGATTCTGCAGTTTTTAGAAATCTCCAACATGTGTCTCTAGTGTGCTCGTGGACTAAAACACAAGCCTCAGAAGCAAAGAAGGACCTAGTACATTTTGAGGCCTCTTTTTTATTAGACTATATTTTAGGCAGCATGCCAGGTTTGAAGAGGTGTTGAGGTGCCAAAACAGTAGGAATCCCCCAAAAGTGACCACATTTTGGAAACTACACCCCTCAAGGAATTAATTTATGGTTGTTGCTACCATTTTGACCCCACAGTTTTTACACAGCACGTATTTGAATTGGGCTGTGAAATAAAAAAAAAGACATTTTTCACAATAAGATGTAATTTTTCATCAAAATTTCTTATTTTCACAGGGAACAAAATACCCCATTTTGTTGCCCAATTTCTCTTGAGAGCAGCAATACCCCATTTGTGGTGATAAACTGCCGTTTGGGCCCATGGGTGGTCTCACAAAGAAAGGAGCGCTATTTGTTCTTTGGAGTCCAGATTTTGCTGGATTGGCTTTCGGGTGCCATGTCGCATTTGCAGAGCCTCAGAGGTATCAAAGCAATGGAATCCCACCAGAAGTGACCCCATTTTGGAAACTACACACCTCAAGAAATTCATTTATTGGTGTTGTGACCGTTTTGACCCCATAGTTTTTTCACAGAACTTATTTGAATTGGGCTGGGAATTAAAACAAAATTAATTTTTTCAAATAATCTGTAGTTTTGGCTGAAAATTTCTTATTTTCACAAGAAATAAAATACCCCATTTTGTTGCCCAATTTGTCCTGAGTGTGGCAATACTACATTTGTGGTGATAAACTGCCGTTTGGGCCCATGGGAGGGCTCAGAAGGAAAGGACCACCATTTCGCCTACTGGGAATTTTCTGGTGGGAAGTCATGTATGCAGAAGCCGCTGAGGAGTGGCACTATACTGGTGTGGCCATGTATTGTTGTCAATACAAGGACATCTCTCTTGTCCTTGTACTTGATACACAATATATTGCTGCTGGATTGTGCCCTGCTCTCACCCCTTCTGAGTGTTTGAACAAGCAGTGTCTTAGGGAGGCCTCTCAGATTTCTTCTAGCAGTGCCGCATGCCGCAGAACTTCTGGAAGCGAGGCAATTGAAGAGTGGGACGCTGGTATAAAAACTATCCAGGTAGAGGTGGTAACCCTGGTCCAACAGTGGGTGCACCAAGTCCCGCACAATTTTTGCATTAACTCCCAGTAAGGGGGGTCATTCTGGGGGCTGAATACTGGTGTCCTTTCCTTCATATTTCCTAAATTTGTAGGTATACCCTGATGCACTCTCGCACAGCTTATACATCTTCATGCCATACCTTGCCCTCTTACCCGGCAGGTACCTGCTGAATTGAAGACTCCCTTTAAAATGTACCAAGGACTCATCAATAGAAATACACAACAGCATTTAGAACGTTTATGAACCCTTTAGGTGTTTCACAGGATTTAGAGCAAAGTAGAGGGGAAATTGAAATAATTTTATTTTTTGTCAGAAAATCCTTTTTTGACCATTTTTTTCTATAACACAAAAGGTTTTACCAGAGAAACGCAACTCAATATTTATTGCCCAGATTCTGCAGTTTTGAGAAATATCCCACATATAAATATCCCCTAGTGCGCTAATGGACTGAAGCACCGGCCTCTGAAGCAAAGGAGCACCTAGTGGATTTTGAGGCCGCCTTTTTATTAGGCACCATGTCCGGTTTGAAGAGGTCTTGTGGTGCCAAAACAGTGGAAACCCCCCAAAAGTGACCCCATTTTGGAAACTACACATTGTAGTTTTCATGGGGTGCATGTGGGTTTTTAATCAGTTTTTATTCTATTTTTAAGTGTCATGGTGACTAGAAAATAGCAATTCTACTATTTTATTACTGCGATACCATATGTTTATAGTTTTTTTATGTCTTATGGCGTTTGCACAATAAAATACTTTTTGTAAAAAAAGATTAACTTTTTGTGTTGCCTTATTCTAAGAGCCATAACTTTTTATTTTTCCATCAAGAAAGCCGTGCAAGGACTTGTTTTTTGCGTAACAAACTGTAGTTTCGATCAGTACCATTTTTAAGTACATGCGACTTTTTGATCTCTTTTTATTCTATTTTTTGGGAGGTGAAGTGACCAAACAATTGCGATTCTGGTACGGTTTATTATTATTTTCTTTTACGGCGTTCACCGCGCGGGATAAATAACGAAATAATTTTGTATTTCAGGCCGTTATGGACGCGGCGATACCAATTATGTATAGTTATCGTGTAGTAGGCCGGCGATGGTAGCTTAACCCCTAAAAAGCCGCGATTGCTATTGAATGCGGCTTTTAAGGGGTTAATCAGTGGGGACATAGCGATCGGTCCCCACTATAGGAGCTGCGGCAACTGCTGTACGAGACAGCAGCTGTCACAGCTCTTGTATGTGTCGGGAATACAGCCAAAATGGCCGTTACTCCTGCGACGTACTATTCCGTAGCTGAGCGCGAACGATACACTTAGCACAACGGAATAGTACGTCGCTGAGCGCAAAGGGGTTAAGGCCATTTGCCATAGGTGCAGACTCGTACAACAGGGACACCTCAGACTTCCTGATCAGAATCCATGACCTTGTGGAACCTGACCGGTCGGTCCTGGTTACCCTTGATGTGGGGAGTCTTTACACCTCAATTGATCATCAGCAGGGCATGGATGCATCATTATTTTATCTAGAGAGGTCAGGGTTTTCTGATGAAAAAAATATTTTCATCAGATCGCTTCTTGAATTTATATTTTTTGGTAGGAGATAGATTTTATTTGCAGAAGAGAGAGACGGCACTATTGTCTAATATGGCACCCACATATGCAAATATCTTTATGCAGCAGATTGAGGAGGACAAGTCCTGTGGTGGTGGCGGTACATAGAATATGTCTTCCTCATCTGGACCGGTACAATAAGTCAACTACAGGATTTTCTCATATTTTTGAATAGTATGAATTCTAAGATTAAGTTCACCATGTCTTTCTCCATTTTATCTATCAAATTTTTGGATATGCAAATTTCAGTATCGGTAATAGTCTAATTTCTGATCTTTTTTTTAGGAAAAAAAAAAAAACAGATAGAAATAATCTTTTACATTACACTAGTTGACATCCTAGGACAATGGTAAAATCATTGCACTTTAGCCAATTGATCAGAGTCAAGAGGGCAGTGAATCGGGAAGACAAACTACCCTCACGGCTTGACCAAATGTGCACAAAATTCACTGATAGGGGTTATCCTAAAGATATCCTAGAGATTAACAAAAGAAAGGTACACACGCTGGATAGACATGACCTTTTGAGTGGGAATACAACTAAGAAAAAGAAGGTTCATATACCCTTTATCTCAACCTTTTCTACTATTAGCCCAGAGCTTAGTGACATTCTGAGGAAAGATTGGAATGTACTGAGTCGGGCCTTTCCAAAGATTGTCGAGTTTCAAGAAAGGCCTATGATGGCTTATAGGAAAGGTAAGACAATCAGAAACCGTGTAGATAAGGCCGACATTGGGTCAAAATGCAAGATACAAACATTTCTGGCTCCTCCAAAACAGGGATGCTATCCATGTTTAGGATGGAATATCTGCAACAATATGATTAAGGGGGATACTTTTAACCATCCACAAACAGGTAGATCAATGAAAATTAAAGGTTTCTATACATGTCAGACACCCTATGCCATCCATTTATTGAGCTGTCATTGTGGACATTATGTTGGTGAGACTACCAATGAAGTGACCCTCATGATGAGGAATCACAAATCTAACATTAATACAAAAAGACATGATTTACCAGTGTCAAGACACTTTTGGAAAGTAAACATGGGGTGTCACAATTAAAATTCTGAATTTTAGATTCAGTACCCCAATGAGACAGGGTGGCAATAAAGAATTGGCCCTCAAAAGGAAGGAGTTGGAGTGGATATATAGATTGGAAACTATGTCCCCTAAGGGGTTAAATGTTGAATATCCATATGGTCCACATATCTAGAACAGTGGGGGGTAACTTGCCTTGGTTTCTGGGGGTTGCTGTTGGTGGTTTGACCTTTAGGTATAGTTAGTTCATATACATGTGGGACTTAAGGTCTGATTTTGACCTTCTTCAATATGTATTTTTACCCAATTTTATTACTTATTTGTCTATAAATTTTGTGTACTAATTTTTTCTCTTCTGTATTTTTCAGATGAATACTTCTTTGTGAAGCAATTGGACGGGTGTTGTAAGGGAGCAGAGACCCATCTTTTGAATTGAATTAAAAGGAAGGAGTTGGAGTGGATATATAGATTGGAAACTACGTCCCCTAAGGGGTTAAATGTTGAATATCCATGTGGTCCACATATCTAGAACAGTGGGTGGTAACTTGCCTTGGTTTCTGGGGGTTGCTGTTGGTGGTTTGACCTGTAGGTATAGTTAGTTCATATACATGTGGGACTTAAGGTCTGATTTTGACCTTCTTTCATATGTATTTTTACCCAATTTTAATACTTATTTGATGAATACCTATATAGAACCAGACCTAGCAATAAACGTTATGGTAAACGTTCACACATATCAGAGAAGAACAAACAATAAATACCTATAACTGTATGTGAGGATAGATAAAGACGCCCCAAAAGGGGAAAAAAATATAACACAAAATACCACAAGAAATTTGCAAAAAATATATATCCTTTATTACAATAAATACAAGAATATGATGGCCATCAAGACCTAAAAACCACAAACAATTAAAATACACAAAGTGGACAACATCAGGCTACTCAAGAAATGGCATATATCTAGTGTTCAGAACATGCCATACAGGGTCGTTGTAACAGTCATGCCATGATCGTATGTAATGCACGAAAAAAATGACAGGCACCTGACGCTAAATCTCCAGAAAGGTATACTGAAACAAAAAAATGTAATGAAGACCCTTGTGAGAGATGATATGCAAAAAGGGCTAAATAGCCAGCACTGAATGAACAGTGTAAATGAAATTGTATAGATACCAGGATATCACCAAGAAATTTCAAAAGGTCCCGGGAGCCATACCAACCAGTGTTTTGCATAACAGGCCAGAGCAATGAATGTCCACCGCAAGAGCCCCGACGCGCGTTTCGCGGTAGCTTTTTCAAGGGGTGCTAGCTAGTGAGGGACCTTTTGAAATTTCTTGGTGATATCCTGGTATCTATACAATTTCATTTACACTGTTCATTCAGTGCTGGCTATTTAGCCCTTTTTGCATATCATCTCTCACAAGGGTCTTCATTACATTTTTTTGTTTCAGTATACCTTTCTGGAGATTTAGCTTCAGGTGCCTGTCATTTTTTTCGTGCATTACATACGATCATGGCATGACTGTTACAACGACCCTGTATGGCATGTTCTGAACACTAGATATATGCCATTTCTTGAGTAGCCTGATATTGTCCACTTTGTGTATTTTAATTGTTTGTGGTTTTTAGGTCTTGATGGCCATCATATTCTTGTATTTATTGTAATAAAGGATATATATTTTTTGCAAATTTCTTGTGGTATTTTGTGTTATATTTTTTTCCCCTTTTATCTGTCCTCACATACAGTTATAGGTATTTATTATTTTAATACTTATTTGTCTATAAATTTTGTGTACTAATTTTTTTCTCTTCTGTATTTTTCAGATGAGTACTTCTTTGTGAAGCAATTGGACGGGTGGTGTAAGGGAGTAGAGGCCCATCTTTTGAATTGAAACTGTATTTTTCAAGGGAATTTTGATGCATACTAGTCCTTGATCATGATAATAGAGTATTTACTTTATTGTATTTTTTGTATCTTGGACTGTAAGATTGCTGGGAAACATGTAGTGGAGCCCCACTTTTTTCTTTGTTCCCTATATATTTATTAGAAATTGGGTTGGTCGCCTCTTTTCCAAGTAAAATATATACCCCTTGAGTTAAGGGTTTGGGTCCATTCGAAACCTCAAGAGGAGGTGACACTATTCCCAGTAACTATAATTGACTTGGTCTTTGGATGTGATTGTATAGAGAGTTGAGCCACAGTGACATGTTTAGATATTCATTCATGCCATACCTTGGGGTTTTCCTCTGGATCCATGTTATATGTTACATTGTTTTGATGCAGCACATTCCACGGATCTCTTTCTCAGCACTTTGGTGATTTCTTCTAATCTAATTCTATATATGTCCAGGAGACCAGCGCCGCAGCTCGCGCACGCACAGAATGGCTGGAACGCAGGTACCGCTCGTGCGCATGCCTTTTGGTCGTATGCATTCCAAATGACAGGATTTCAGGTATGGGCGCTATTTTCGAGCATGCGTAGTGGGAAGGCGCAGACGCTGTACCTCTGATGCGTCTGGAATTGGTGATGCATTATTATTTTTAAAGATATATCTATCTATCTATCTATTTATATATATGTATATATATATATATATATATATATATATATATATATATATATATATATATATATATGTATATATTGTAGCAGTGCAGCTACTGGACAGTGCAGGAACTATCAGGTTTTAAGCAACCAGTGAACATGTACAGCGGGGAGGATTTTCTCTGCTGTTGCTTGGGTGTAAAACCTGGAATAGGGCCTGTTTAGCTGGAGTGTGAAGGAGAAGGGTGGGCTTCTACTCCATACAGACAGTCCGTGTCTTGGGCTGTCTGATGAGCCTAGCTTCACCTGAGGCGGCTCTTTAATTGAGGTGTGTGCTGTTCACACAGGGCTCTCAGTCTGGGGAAGACAGGCATGCTAGCCTGTGAGAGTCACCAACGTGTAAGGTACAAACTGCCTATGTTTTGAGGTGCTGGGCACAAGGCTCAGTGTCTCGTAGTGAGGGACACTGAATGTGTTAGTTAGAGGCTGGACGGCCTAGGGTTTCTTTTGTATGTTTTTGTTGTAGCACTGCTTGCTGTGGTGAAGACAATAAAGCTAGTTGCGGCTGGTTTAAACTTTTATGCAATGAGTTGGAGTGAACTTTATAAGTGTGCCAACCATCTCACCCGGGAGATGGCGATCCTGTGAGCTAAGTGGTCCCCAGGTTGTCACATATGGCGGAGAATTGCTTTGGGCAATAAAATGGCACAAGAAGTGTGCAGTGAAATTTAAAGGGCCAGAAGCCCAATTAAAGAGACTGTTTTTCAATTGCAATGGGTCTTATTGAAGAACTCCTCAAAAAGATAGTGCAAACGAATGCGGAGCTGCAGGAAGCAAATGCCAAGCAGAGGGAGGATAACCAGAGGTTGCTGGCACAGTTGGAAGCAAATGGAGAGGCTTTAAGGGCACAAGTACTGTCCAAGGATACACAGCCTTTCAAGCCAAGTGGATGCCTTTCAACGCCAGCTGCATTGATGCCGGGTACTCCGGATGTGTTACAGACAGTTCGCGGAGAAGAGCATGCATACATGTGATACAAACTGAGAGTACCGTTGCTAAGGGCAACCACCCGGACTCATGGTGGGAATGTTTGCGAGTGGATTATGTGAATTTAAAAGGTGTTCCCAAGCAACGTGGGGCAGCTGTTAAAAAGCCAAGTTTGCTGAATTACCCAGATGTGGTTTCTTGGAGCAACCAACCTCGACAGCATGTGGTGGCTGTTGTTCAGCAGCAGGAGTGATGTTGGAGATGCCATCAAGCAGATGGATGTGCACCTGATTGTTCTCTGGTCAGGAGGCCAGAGAAAGCCCAAGAGAAAACAAGTGAAGTCTTGGTTGGTGGGATTGCGCTACTGGTCCGTCTTGGTCTTCGCCAAGAGGTCTCGAGGGTGCATCCGGACATTTTGCTGTTTGTGAAGAAGGATCCTGGGTTGGGTGAGACTGTTCTGATTGACTTTAAAACTGATTTTGAGACTGTGCAGCACAGACTTATAAAATGTCAGGAACTTGATGAGGAGTTTGTGCTGGGAAGGGACTTCCCTCATTTTTGGCAGTTGTGGGAGAAAGGCAATATCTCCTATAAGCCTTACAGGGAAGAGTCCTCTGCAGGGTGCGCTGCTCCACTGCCAAAAATGGAAAATGCACCAGTTGTAATGATGTCAAGTGATAATGTGATTCAGGAAATGCCTGCTAAAAATGACGCACATGTATTTGATGCACAGCGTTTATGTGATGACACTAGTGAAATGTCAAAAATTGTGCCTAACATGTCTTTAACCCGTGCGTATGTCACACAGCCTGAGCAGGTTAATGCATTGTGTGAACAGGATGTTAAAGAAACAGCAGCCGAGACAGAAGAGGGTATTAGTTCAAGTGTGCCCCTTGAGGCCGTAGTTGAGAAAGTCGAGAGTGTCAGATGTGATGTGCGTACTGTTACTAATGGTAACCCAGAGGATGTGTCCTTGGAAACAGATGTGCTAGGTGTATCTGAGATTTACCTAGAGGTTGGGATTGTTCATGGTACCAATGAGGACACTACTGCCATGTATAGTGTCAGAAGGGTTACTGCTTCACCCTTAGAAGTTCTGCCACCTGCAGGTCTTTCACATGCTGACGTTGAGACCCATGTAATGCCCACACTTTCCCAGGGGGTGAGGGGAGCCATAGAGGTGGTCTTCCAGGCTTGTTCAATGGATACTGATGCAGAGTGTGCTTTAGCCATGGAAGCTGCATGTAACACAAAACAGGTTTCTAAGGGCAACAAGCGGTGCTATACCCTTAAGCAGGATGCGGGCCCTCCAGCACATTGCTTAAAGTAGCGCTGGGCCCAGGGAGCCCTCAGTGAGCGGAGGAGCTCCCTCTGCTCCTCCGCTCTGAACTAATTCTGAAGCTGGGAACTGATGGTTTCCTGCTTCAGCATCCGGTTCCACTGTGTCTGCGTCCTGAGGATGCAGATACAGTTGACAGCGGCACATGCCCTCAGAATCCGGGATTGTCCCGCAGAATCGGGATGGTTGGGAGGTATGAATATATCCTCTATCCACAGGATAGGGGATACATGTGTGATCGCTGGTCGTAAAAATGCTGGAGCCCTTCAGCAATAAGGAGAACGGGGGACCGCAAAGTCCCCCGAAGTGCTCCATGAGAAGCTTGGGACTTCCGGGTTCTATGTCCGGCTTGTGTGTCTGGCAGCTCCATAGAAATGAATGGAGCGCAGGTCGCGCTTGTGCGCATGCGTGACCGGCGCTCCATTTATTTCTATGGAGTTGCAGGACATACAAGCCAGACACAAAATCCGGAAGTCCCAAGTTTCTCATGGGGGACTTTCGGTTCCCCGTTCTCCTTATTGCTGAGAATCCCAGCGGTCGGACCCCCAGCGTTCACACATATATTCCCTATCCTGTGGATAGGGGATACATGTGTTTTGTGGCACAATCCTTTTAATGCGTGTGATCGCCCTGAGCTGACAGGAAGCTCGAACATGTGCAGATGCCGCCTGAGGAGTGCCCAGCGCGGTTCTTGGACAAGTGGGAAACCAGCTCAAGCGCAGAAGATTGGCCAGAAGTTTCAGCATGGACAAGCTCAGTCTTCTAGCTCTCCATGTCGCGCGCTACCATGGACGAGTGCGGCGTGAAAGCGTTGGATACAGCTTTTTCTACAGTCAGAACTGGCAAAGAAGGCCAAAAGAGCTGAAGACATTATATTAGTAATTATGTTATTTTTGCTCAAGACACAAATTAAAAGCATTTTATAGTAAACTAGCCAACCCCTTTAAGGGATACTCTCAAATATTATGGGGAGCGAGCCGTTTCCTTTGCCGGAGGAGATGTATGTTCCTGTCAGCATCTGTACCTCCTTCTGGAGCCGGGGGGGGGGGGGCAGGTTGGAGTTGGGGGCGACCTTATTGTGGAGTTGGAGAAGAATGATTAAACGGAGGTCTGCCGGTAGAGTAGGTTAGCAGGTGCGGCCAGTCCAGCAGAGACAGGTAAGGAAGATGCAAATTTTGTAGAAAATGAAGAAAATCGTTGGGGGACCGCAGCGTGAATGTGTGCCCTTCATATCGGACAATCAGGGCAAAGTGGAAGCCCCAGTGGTAAGGGATGCCCAGCTCACAGAGCTTATCCAATAGGGGATTGAGGACTAATCTTTGCATTGGAGTATGCCTGGATAAGTCATGTAGGATACAAATTTGAGCGCCATGATGTAAGGTGACAGGTTGACTAATCTTCTGTAAGATGGAATCCTTGATGGCATAGAAATGTATATGGCAAATTACGTCTCTTAGACGATGTTCATCCAGGCTAGGAGGTCGTAATGCCTGATGGGCATGATCCATTTCAATATGGGTGTTAGGAGGTCGACCGAGAAGTTTGTTGAAGATGGTAGTTAGTGTGGAGAAAAGGTCAGATGTGGGGATTGATTCAGGCAGTCCGCATATTCTCAAGTGATTTCTCCTATTGCGATTCCCTATGTCATCCAAATGTTGTTGGAGAGAGCAGCTGGGTAGTGTGTTGTTGCACAGACGGTGGCAAGGACACAAGGGTCAACGTATCAGGCTAAAGGGTTTGGTTTAGTGCATCTACCCTAATGATCAGCGCGAAAAGTTCATTACGAAATTGGGCGAAGTCTATCATGCATTCTTCCACAATTTGTTTGGCAAAAGAGGACATATTGTCCTTAGTAGGTATTGTCTGGATCAAAAGGCGTATATCTGACAAAGTAGCAGGCCTGTCAGCACCATGATGCAAAGGGTTACACATAGGTAGAGGTGTGAGGACGGGTTGGCTGTGCTGAAAGATAATCAGAGTCCACTGTAATGAAGGTGAACCCCGATGGGCCATGGCAGAAGGAGGGATGCATGGGGGTACCCCTGGATGAGCCAGGTGACCATGTGGGAGATCCCTCAATTGTTTGATGACCCAGTTGGGGTATATGCAAGAACGGGCGTGGTACCTTAGTTTGGTTTAGGGGATAGAGATAGTGGGGGCAAATGCCCTCCCTACTCACAGTTCGAGGATGTGGCACCTGAGGTATCAGCTGTTGAGGCATCTCTCTTCCAGTTGGTGGTGCAGCATCTAAGCCCAGGAGCATAGGAAGTTTGTCATGGAGCTGTGGTGAGTTACCCGCATGTTGTAGTGTCGAGGGTGAGAGGGAGTTTGACCACAAAGTGCTGGGCATGACCTACGACTGCAACCCAGCAGACGCTGCTTCTGGAGGCCGGCGGCCATCTTGGAGCCTGTAATGGCAGATGGCATGGGGGACCCGCCCATCGGGTCTTAAAGCCTGTGTTCAGACTCACACCTCCTGGTAGCTTGCGGGATCAGTGTCAGAACCTCTGTTTGGAGAGGGTTCGGCATGCAGGTAGGTTGGATGTCAGCGGGCAGGGGTAATGGATAGTCCTCGTGTGTGGCCGCGGCCACAACAATGAAGCTGGCTCCGTCCTCCCGGGGGGTTTCCATGGGGGGAGCGGAGATCTCTGCCAATTGTTCCGCTCGGGCCGTGCAATATCCGGCTGCAGTAGGCGAAGCAGGCTGAGGGTCCGGGTGAGGGAGGGAAAGATGAGGACGAGCACCCATCTTGGGCCGAGTCCCATGGAGGAAAGAGTCCCAAAACAGTGGCGGCGCAGTCCGCCACAAGTTCGCCACAATGTCACCCTGTGGTGATGAAGGGCGATTAATGGGTCTCTCCTTGGTTCTTCTGGAGGTTTTCCCCATAATGGCTGCTGGATACCAGTATATTTAGAATGAGTAGGTGAGTAGCTCAGGAGAACACATCTTCACTATGTCATAGCTGTCCATGCCCCCTTGGTATCATTTTTTAATAGTTTCTTCTCTAATTTTACTCCTGTATGCTTCCCTACCTTCCCTCCAGTTTCATCTTCAAATCCTTCTGAACATCCTTACTCAATCCTTGTACTGTAGTCTAAATGCCTTCTTTTTCCTGTTCAATAGCGCTTTCAGTTCTTTACTGACAAAAGGTTTATTATTCGGGAAGCATTTCACCCTTTTTGTACGGATAATATTACCATTACAGTTAATGTACTCCAAGACAACTTCCACAGCCTTATCAATGTCCCCACCCTCAGAATTACATAGTACATCCCAATCTGTGGTTTCAAAGTATGCCTGAAGCTCATCCTCCACTCCCCTATCCCACACTTGAACACGTTTTGAAGTCATTCTCAATCTAAATACCACCTATTTGCAGGCAACAAAACCAGATTATGATCAGATCCCCAAGTGGAGGCAGATCCACTGATACATAAGCACCACCTACATTGGCATACATAAGGAGTGCACTACCTCCCCCAGCCCTTTGACCAACCCCCCACCGACAGTAAATACACCACACATTATCTTTGGCAAAAACATTGGCTATCAGACCATTTTATTACAACAATGTACAGTGATAAGGGGAGCCCGACCAATCACAACGCCACTCTCTATGAGCCGGGGTACGCCTGCCCCTGGCCCCTCCTGCCCTAAGAACAACCATGCCCGCCTGCCGTACGGGTCGTGGCTTGCTCGCTGTGGCCAACCAAATCAATCCTCCCTTCGCAGAGCGTAGTGTCATGATCCGCGACTAAACAGTAGTGCTCCCCCTCCCACTGCACCCTATTATTTTCCCTCCTTACCTGTGCTACGCCTAGACATTGACCCCCATTTTTACATGTGTTCCCGCAAGGTTAAAAATGTCCAGTCCTATGTCCGACGGGTGTAGCCTGTCTGACCTGTACAGTCCTTCGCAGCTGAACTCGATGTCCTCGTGCCATATAAATGTTCCTCCACACTTTCCCATTAAGTCTCTCATCACCTCATTCACCATCTTCCTCACTTTCTCAATGGCCACTGTCAACCTTGCTTGTCCCCACACTCTCCGCTGTAAGATTTCTGACCAAAAAACCTTCAAATGCGGCCATTGTGTTAAACAATCCACCACCACCGCCTTCATTTCGCGTACCAAATACAATGTCTTCATGGTTGAGACGTCGTTGCCGCCTACGTGTAGCACCATCACATAAGGGCTGCAGCCGTTTTTAGTCATCTCCCAAGTAAAACTCCTTATCGGTGACCACTGAAGACCCCTCTTTCTGTGCCACCTTGCTTTTATCCTGTTTGGCGACATTCCCTGTTGCAATCCAGATGGCCCTCTTATCCGCTTTTGGAACACTGCACATTTATACTGCTGTCCATGGACTTGTTCACTGAATACCCTTTTGGGTAAGATAGAGGCTGTATCATTCTGAACTTCCCCTTCTCCTTCTTAGGCACCACCCCCAGTGGTGATACTACCAGCCCCTTGATAGGTGGATCATCGAATGGGACCTCCATTCTACATAGCTCAACTTCCTTCTCCAGCTTCCCCTCAGAACCTGCGGCCATTCATCTGCCGACTTTAAATTCTCTGAACGCCCATTCCCAACTACCTCCTCATTAACTGGCAACTCAAACCCAACTAAAAAAAACTTTTCTCAATAACTCGGCTTTCTCTCTACAGTATCAGGGTATCTATCTAACCATTCATTTAACCGGTCTATCCGTACCAGGGTTTGGGCCTTTTGCATTTTTGCGAAAGGACTGCCCCCTGTCACCCGCCTCGAACCTCCTTCCTGTACACACTACCTGTGGGTGACTCGCCCCGCACTTAGCACATGCATGTTTAAACTTATATGCAAATCCCCTGTTACAATTTCTCTCATATCCCCAGCCTACTAATCTGCTTCTGCCTGCTAACCCCCAATTTTGCTGTCCACGCTAGCTGCCCCAAACCTGTCCCTTCCCATCAATCTGGACCATAGATCCAAATCTTTCTGGCCAAAATACAGCACCTTATTAGCACCATCTTTTTCCTGAAGGCTTTGTCGTAATCAACCCACCCTGTTTTACACTCACTATCACACTTGCATAAACTAACAACCCCCTAATCCAATCCACCAAGGATCTCCTCTTTTCTGTTTGGGTCTGCCCCTCTTCCTTCACCGCTATCGCCTTCCTAGATAGCTCAAAAATTTAATCGTATTTCCCCTCCATAATCTTTTTCAACAACATCTGGGGGAGGTGAGAGTAAGTGGCTGACAGTAAGCATGCATGCATGTATCCTGCCCATTACCCGCCATTACTTTCTCCACTAGCCTCTCCCTGTTCCCCACACCTTTTCCTGACCCTCGTCTAAACTTTCTTCTTCTTCTAGATTTTCTCTTCATAGCTTTTAAACATTTACCTTCCCCTTTTTCCCCTCATCCCCCGACTCCCGCTCGTCTGATGAATCAGGCTCAGACTCACCCAGTCCATGGATTCCCGCCTCCTCCGCTTCCACAACTTGATTCTCCCCTGTTGCCATCATGCTGCTTGCTTGGTCGCCAACCCGTACCACCGTATTTTCATCTGCTGCTGTTCCATGTCTTGCCCGCTCGATTAGGCCCGCACTGTCCTCTTCTTGGCTCCTGAATAAAGACACACTGGGCGAGTATCCATAATTAGACAGTTGCCCTGCCGGGGCTCAATGGTAAACCTTTGGGCCAGCTACCTGGGGAGGCCAGGAACCCTGGAGCAGGGTGTGGGGGATACTGTGGCTAAACTGCCCACCTAGGGGGGTGGGACCAAAACCGGGCACCACATCCCCGGGGTGGGGGGGACATGCCATGGGGTCTGCATGAGGGGTATGTTCCTGGGGCCTGGGAAAAGGGGGGAGGGGCTGGGGACATTGTCATGTCTGGGGGGGAAATGTGTCTGATATGGGAAGGGGAAAGGCAGGAAATGGTGGCCTGGATTATGTCCGCTTGGGCCTCGGGCCATGTGGGAAGGGGGCATGAGCGGGCTGAGGTTGGGGGCGTACATGCTCGTGTTATCATTGGTGGGCGTGGGATTAGGGCCGGAAGGACAAACCGGGTGGAGGGGGTGCTCTGGGCAGCTTACTGTTGGTAGAGGTGGGATAAGTGAAGGAATAGCAGTTTTTTTTACTGAATCGCACTGGGATAAGGTCTATCCCGCTCGATGCATGCTGTTTCTTGCTTCCAGGTGCCAACGGAAGTGACGCGGCGACCACCGTGCAGGACAAATCGGCGGCTGGCCGTGATGGTGAACGCATGCGCCGGATATGGTCTAGTGCTAGCACGCGTTCCCCATCGGAAGAAAGGACTGCTGGACGAGCAAGGATGGAGCTAGGGATGGGGTTGGAGCTAAGGCCAAAGACCCCCTATCGCTGCGGGACCAAAGAAACGGGACAGGCAGCCGGAACGGACCACACCACCCTCCTTTCCCTTCCCCAGAACCAGCTTTCCGGGCTTTCCTCCATCCTGATATCTTCTGGGGACGACACGCTTTCTCCTGGGCCGCTCCACCTCGTCTACAGCCTGGATCAGATCCTGGGTCTTCTGCTGCTGCTCCTTCATTTCTGCGGCCCCCTGCGTCTGGTAAGTAGGATCTCCCCTATACTTGCTCTCCAACAAAGAACTGGCCAGCCCCTTACCAGGCCACCCCTTATCTACTCCTATCTCCCCACCCCCTTCACCTGACTGACCAATTGTTCGGTGGGCTTTTCCCACCAAACGACCCCCCCCCTTTTAACTAACTACCCAGCCCACCTGAACCATGCCTGCGATTCAAACCATGCGGCCGCAGCCATTTTGACCCGAATGGTCGCTAAGGGACACGCATGGCGTCCCTTATGCCTCCTTGCCTGGACTTGGCCCCGAGCTCGCCGTTCTAAAGATCTAATTTCTCTCCCTTCTAGTTGTAGATTTTATATACTGCTTGAATTTTGGAAGTATAGAATCAACAGCCACATGGTTAAAATCCCCTAAAATTATTAGATATTTTGCTTGTAGGTTCGCCACAAAGATAGCCAAAACTTCGCCGGCAACCACACTATCCCCTGGTGGCGGAATATAAATAATAACCATGACAAACACTAAAAATTCAAGCAGTATGTAATAAGGACGCAACAGCGAGAATTTCCACATTGCAACAACAATAACGCACCCGCACAGTCACATGCCCTTGATGACACCATCTTGTATTCATGTACAGCACCAAACCAGCTCCCTTCTTTTTTCCACTCAATTGTACATCTCTGTCAGCTCTCAGTAGATGAAACCCAGGTACTGACATTGGATCTTTCTGAGGGCGCTGTTGCGTGGTGGAATTGATAAGAATAAAGTCCAGGGTATAATAAACGAGAAGTTTTAATTCAATGAGTGGCTACGCGTTTCAACGCCGAACAAGCGTCTTCCTCAGGCCATGTGCATACTATGTTAACAGCATTTATATAACATGTGGGTTCAAATCGGCTTGAGTGGAAAGAACCGCCAAATCTGACGGGGTCAAGGTGCGATCGTGACGTCACACCCGGCTTTTCTTCTTTCACTCCTCGCGCGGAGTAGTAGAAACATAATTACAGTAATTACAAAGACACATACATTCCTTTGTTAATAAAATACATAAAATACATTCTTGCGGACAGCAAGGAGAAAGGAAGTACAATAGGAAAATATTGAAGTTAAAATAAAGGTATCCAAATTTACGATCCAAAACTCTGGTATATAATTTTGTTAAGAAGGGATTGAATAATAGCGGATTAATGGTTTAGAGGGGGGTTAGTGCTAGTTGGTAATGGAAATGATGGTTTTAGCACAGGCTTGAATACACTGGGCGAACACTTGTGTTACTGAGTAACCGTGAATGGTGCTAGGACGCTAATCCGTTGTCGGGCCAACCAAAGGGGATCGGAGCCACGGAACACACCGAACGAGCAAAGCACGTAAAATACATAAAATACATTCTTGCGGACAGCAAGGAGAAAGAAAGTGCAATAGGGAAATATTAAAATGAAGATATACAAATTTACGATCCAAAACTCTGGTATATAATTCTGTTAAGAGGGGATCGAATGATAGCGGATTACTGGTTTGGAGGGGGGTTAGTGCTAGTAGGTAATGGAAATGATGGTTTTAGCACGGGCTTGAATACATTTGTGTTACTGAGTAACACTGGAGGGTGCTAGGACGCTAATCCGTTGTCGGGGCAACCAAAGGGGATTGGAGCCACGGAACACACAGAACGAGCAAAGCACGCCGAAGGTAAGAAGATACAAGATTATACACTATTACTGCATCTATTACAATAAGAGTGTATTAGCCAATGGGGGAATGTACTTGGATACATTATTGTTTAGAGCAATCCCCATAAGCCAACTAATCATTCAACAGTGTGTACACAATATGAACCCCTTTGATACACTGATTACTTTAGACCACTACGGGAAAAAAACTCCTTTTTTCTACAGGGTCCCTTACCATTCGACCTTCCCCCATCAGTCAATACATTCTAATCAAAATAAATGCAATGTAGTCAACCTACTCCATTTGAAATAAATGCATAAAATAGTGTTCAACTTTCCACTTGCCTACCCACGGAGGCGTCGGCCCGTCGCTTTCGTTCTGTCGCCGCGGTCCCCCTTGGCTGTCCCCCACTGTGACCTAGCAACGCAAGTGCAAAGTACTATTAGGCTTCTAAAGATTGTGACTAAAAAATGAGCACTGCGCAACTCTCAATATCTCCCAACCACACATCTTCCCTCAATTAATACATTCCTTTTATAAAGGAATGTAGTTATCAGTCCTACACTGTATCCAAGTACATTTCCCCCATTGGCTAATACACTCTTATTGTAATAGATGCAGTAATAGTGTATAATCTTGTATCTTCTTACCTTCGGCGTGCTTTGCTCGTTCTGTGTGTTCCGTGGCTCCGATCCCCTTTGGTTGCCCCGACAACGGATTAGCGTCCTAGCACCCTCCAGTGTTACTCAGTAACACAAATGTATTCAAGCCCGTGCTAAAACCATAATTTCCATTACCTACTAGCACTAACCCCCCTCCAAACCAGTAATCCGCTATCATTCGATCCCCTCTTAACAGAATTATATACCAGAGTTTTGGATCGTAAATTTGGATATCTTCATTTTAATTTTTAATATTTCCCTATTGCACTTTCTTTCTCCTTGCTGTCCGCAAGAATGTATTTTATGTATTTTACGTGCTTTGCTCGTTCGGTGTGTTCCGTGGCTCCTATCCGCTTTGGTTGCCCCGACAACGGATTAGTGTCCTAGCACCCTTCACTGTTACTCAGTAACACAAGTGTTCGCCCAGTGTATTCAAGCCCGTGCTAAAACCATCATTTCCATTACCAACTAGCACTAACCCCCCTCTAAACCATTAATCCGCTATTATTCGATCCCTTCTTAACAAAATTATATACCAGAGTTTTGGATCGTAAATTTGGATACCTTTTATTTTAACTTTAATATTTTCCTATTGTACTTCCTTTCTCCTTGCTGTCCGCAAGAATGTATTTTATTAACAAAGGAATGTATGTGTCTTTGTAATTACTGTAATTATGTTTCTACTACTCCGCGCGAGGAGTGAAAGAAGAAAAGCCGGGTGTGACGTCACGATCGCACCTTGACCCCGTCAGATTTGGCGGTTCTTTCCACTCAAGCCGATTTGAACCCACATGTTATATAAATGCTGTTAACATAGTATGCACATGGCCTGAGGAAGACGCTTGTTCGGCGTTGAAACGCGTAGCCACTCATTGAATTAAAACTTCTCGTTTATTATACCCTGGACTTTATTCTTATCAATTCCACCACGCAGCAGCGCCCTCAGAAAGATCCAATTTTTCTCCTCCTTTTCCCTCTAACAAAGCGGTCCCATCGGGATACCGACTCGGATCTGGCAGCAGCACTGTGGTTTTACATGCCCTCAAACATCCTATCTAGGTGAGCATGATACAAGCCCTCTCGTCTCATCCTCTACCCACTGATTTGCACAAGGTGGCGCCGTGTGTTTTTTCTCTTTCTTCCCAGGTACTGACATTGTCATGCAACCAGGACTCCATAAAACAAGAGACTACACTCTCTGGCCTCATGCACACAACCGTAGCTTTCATCCGTAATTAGGGACTCCGTAATTACGGATAAAATTATGGACCCATTCATTTCTATGAGCCCCAGACACCTTTCCGTATGTTTACGGATGTGTGTCCGAGCCGTAGAAAAGACCCGCAAAATATAAAACATATCCTATTCTTGTCCACAATTGAAGTCTATGGGTACTTCCGTAATTGCAGACGGCTACGGATGTGTATCGCCGGCACACCCCACTTACCGGCAGCCGCAACCACAGGACTATATTTTCATGTCGGCGTCTCCTTCCTCAGAGACGTCGACACACACTTCTGCAGTGCTCTCCTGTGTCCTGTAGGGTGCACTTGTCTCAAGATTCCCAATCAACCCAGTAACACCACGGACTTTACAAGGGGCTCTGCCCTTACTCTTCTTGCCTGAGCGTTGTTTGAATTCCTGTGTTCATCTACTCAAATGGTCCCTTAGTTGTATCCTGCTCCCAGTGTTCCCGTTTCCTGCTTCCCACATCCTGTTGCTGTGTTTGTTCCTGAGCCTACATACGAAAAGGAGGAAACCCTACTGGCCGGTAGGCATTACAATGTCAATATTTACTAATTTGCAATTAACCCGTTGCGTACCTGCTCCGCAATAGTACGGCACACGCCGCTTATTGAAGTGGACCTGCGCCGTACTATTGCGGATCAGGAATAAACTGTCACTATGTGAAATCACATAGTGACATAACAGCGGCGGCAGCTGTCATTGACAGCCAACCGTCTCTGTTACCGGCCTGGGGACCAATTAGCAGGCCCCCAATGCCGGTGATTGCTGTGATTGGTCAGTCGTCAGAGACTGACCAATCACAGCCGTCTGTGACGTTGTCTACAGGAGAAAGCTCCTGTCACTTTCTCTGATCTCCTCATTTCTGTGAGATCCGTGAGGAGATCAGAGAAAGCTATGTAAAAAAAAACAACACTATTTTTATTAACCCCTTCCCGAAAATGGGCGTATAGTAACGCCCTGAGGATGAAGCGGGCACAGGAGCTGTGCGCGCTCCATCTTCATCGGGTGTCGGCTGTAATATACAGCCGACATCCCACTGCAACAACAGCGATCACTGTTCTCTCCAATCGCTGTAGTTTAACCCCTTAAATGCCGCTGTCAATAGCGACAGCAGCATTTAAGTGATTGATACAGAGGGAGGGGGCTCCCTCTGCACCCCTTTGCCCCCCCTGCAAAAAATCGCGGGGTTCTGATGGTTGTAATGGCAACCAGGAAGCCTAGCAATGACTTCCTGGTTGCCAGGTAGGGATCCTATTAGGTCCTGCACAAGGCAGGATGTAATAGGCTCAACTGTCAGTTGTAAAGTGACAGTTACAATACACTGCACTACACAAGTACATACAGAAGTAGTGCAGTTTATTGTACAGGGGATCAGAAGATAAGATCTTCCAGTCTCCTAGTAAGTGTAAAATAAAAATGCCCCTAATTGTAAACAAGACAGGTTTCTGCGAAAGATGATTAAA
The DNA here is from genome assembly GCF_050947455.1 of Rhinoderma darwinii. Lineage (NCBI taxonomy): Eukaryota > Metazoa > Chordata > Amphibia > Anura > Rhinodermatidae > Rhinoderma > Rhinoderma darwinii. The sequence goes on from NC_134689.1 coordinate 62,012,244, forward strand.
TTAGCAAATCAATACAAAAAGGGCTCAATGATACTAGTGGGTGACTTTAATTTGACATTATGGCCTACTATGGATTCAACATCTACTGTAAAATGTAAGGAACCTACGTCGGCTTTTTCTTTATTACACAAACATGGCCTTTTTGACATTTGGAGAGTGCATCACTATAGTGACCGTGACTACACCTTTTTTTCGAATCCTCATAAAATATACACGAGGATTGACTTTTTTCTTATAAATAGGGATCTTTTAGACCATATCCACTCTGTCTCGATAGGTTGTTTAGATTGGTCCGACCATGCCCCAATATCACTGTCTATACAAGAGCAGTTTATTCGGCCGCAGGACTCTGTATGGAGACTAAATAATTTTGTCCTCAGTCATCCTAAATATGCCTCTCAATCTAGATCTCAGTTAGAACAATACTTCCTTTATAATGATAATGGTCAAGTCAAAGATACTAGTGTGTGGTGTGCCCATAAGGCAACTATTAGAGGCCACTTTATCAAAATAGCCTCACATATTAAAAAATCTACAAAAAATACTGAAAGTCAGCTACTTCTTAGGCTAAGCACTTTACATAGATTAAATAAAAATTCTTACTCAGTAGCACAGGCAACCGAAATTTCAGAGCTTACTCATCAATTACATGAGCTGAATATTTATAAATATGATTTGGCCTTTACGAAAATTAAAAATGACATTCTATTGGAGTGGTAATAAAGCTGGGGCATTATTGGCTAGGCAACTTAAAACAAGGGATGTAAAATCTCGAATCCCCTTTATGTATAATGCAGGAAAAAAACGTATAATGGATCCCAGGGGGATAGCTAACACTTTGGCAGAATATTATGAATCACTTTATAATTTGAGAAATGACCCTCTTACTGTGCAGCCTCAACTAGATAATATTAAGAGTTTTTTAGCTCAAATAGATCTGCCTTCTATTTCTCAGACCCAATTACAAAGCCTCTCTATGCCTATAACGGAGGGAGAAATTCTTAAAGCTATAATGTCACTTAAAGCCCATAAATCCCCTGGGCCTGATGGCCTAACTGGTGAATATTTTAAACTTTATAAAACGATCTTAGCCCCTATATGGTTAAAACTTTTAATAAGGCAATTAAAAATGAAGCATTTCTCTCTGAAATGTTAAAGGCCCTTGTGGTCCCCATACCTAAGCCGGGTAAACCCTGGGACGTCCCCTCTAATTTTCGACCTATTTCTTTGCTAAATACAGATCTAAAAATCTATGCAAAGATTTTGTCCTGTAGACTGACAGATATTCTTCCCCAGCTGATCAGTCCTGATCAAGTGGGATTTGTAAAAGGGAGACAAACAGTGGATAGTACCAGACGGTTTATAAATATTATTTCTGAGGTTGAGGTTAGGCGGATGCCTTCTCTGCTTCTTACCTTGGATGCGGAGAAGGCATTAGATCGGGTTCATTGGGGGTACTTAAGGGAGGTATTGGGGAAGTTTGGGATCCGAAATTCTTTTTTATCTGCCATTATGGCCATGTATACCTCTCCCTCGGCTCAGGTTTATAGCACAGGCGCGTTATCAAGTCCCTTTTTTATAACCAATGGTACAAGACAGGGATGCCCTTTATCGCCCATGATATTTACATTGGCGTTGGAGCCCTTTGCTGCGGCGGTCAAAATATCATCCCGTATTAGAGGAGTCTCCATAGGTCACACTGAACACCGTATAGGTCTCTTTGCAGATGACGTTATATTGTGTTTGTCCCCTCCTGGAGACACTTTGCCTCATGTACTCCGACTCATCCAGGAATTTGGGGAGATCCGTTATTATAAAATCAATACATCAAAATCTTTAATTTTAAACATGGGCATTCCAAAATATACACAGTTGCAATTACAAAAGGAATTTCCCTTTAAATGGGCTGAAGGAACAATTCCTTATTTAGGGATTTCTCTTACCTACCCATGTGGTAAGTTGATGTCGGTTAACTATAACACTTTACTACAGGCTTTGAATAAGGACATCATATCCTACTCTAGATTTCCTTTATCCTGGATGGGCCGTATTGCAGCCTCTAAAATGCTACTTCTCCCAAAAGTGTTATATTACTTTCAAAACCTCCCAATCCCAATTCCCAAATCTATTCTAAGACGTATTCAAATGGTGTTTACAAGATTCATTTGGAATGGGAAGAAGCCAAGGGTTGCAGCAAAAATACTGCATTTGTCTGTAGCTAAAGGCGGTCTGGGATATCCGAATATTGTTGCTTACTATAATGCGGCTATTCTGGACCAATTAAAACATTGGTGGTTATATGATAAAAATAAGCGCTGGGTGGAGTTAGAAGCGCATATACTACACAGTTCAGACTTAAAGGATGTGTTGGGTTTTGTGAGGATGGGGGAACACATATTGGATAAATTATCCCCTACAATTAAAGCATCTATTCAGATTTGGAAGGGTGTGTCTGATAATGTCTCTATTCTTCCTCTTAGACGTAGTATGGCTTCCTTAGCTATGGTGCAACGTTGTATACCTAATTCAAATTTTTCAGAATGGACTACTAAAGGTATTAGTTCATTGGAATTATTATACGATAACAATTTATTGTTACCTTATTCTATAATCTCTTCTAATTATGATCTAAACCCTAAGGATTTTTATAAATATTTTCAGTTGAGACATTTTCTTTCCACTGCTAAGTTTACAGTCAATGCCCCCACTTCTAATTATGAAAAATATTTTTATAACCCTAAGTTGATAACTAAAGGAATATCTAAAGCCTATGAGGCAATTCATCAGGATGAATCTTCTTTGCCTACCCTTAATTTTATACAAAAATGGGAATTGGAGTTGGGAGGTACATATAGTATTGAACAGTGGGAGGCGGCATTTAAAATCTGTTCTAAGTCTTCCCACTGTGTAAATCATCTAGAAGCCTCTCGAAAATTGCTTTATAGATGGTACATGACTCCATACAGCCTATTCAAAATGTTTCCTATGGTGTCCTATATCTGTTGGCGATGCAACGCTTCTGTTGGCTCATTATTACATATTTGGTGGAGTTGTGATGTCATCGCTCCGTTTTGGGTAGAGATACAACGAATGTTAACCAGCATAATCGGTTTTCCGGTTCCTTGGGGACCAGAAGTAGCACTGCTTTCTTTGAAATTAGAGGATATAGGCATTGAGAATAGTACGGTTATGGTACATGTGCTAACTGTAGCAAGAACAAGTATTGCTCAGAGATGGAAAAGCTCTTCTATTCCGTCTAAGGTAGAAATCTTGCACAAGGTTCAGTACAATTGTATTCTGGAACATTTAATTTCCACAAGACTACATAAGACACAGGAATTTGTTTACAAATGGTCTAAATGGCTTGCTTTTAACCCCTTCCCGCACCTTGGCGTAACTGTACGTCCAGATAAGCAGTAACTTCGCGCACCTGGGCGTACAGTTACGTCCGCGCTTTAAAAGTTAACCGCCGCGCGGCGCTACAACGCAGCGGCGGTTAACTGTGCAGGGTGTCAGCCCTGCTCTCCCCGTTGCCGATCAGCGGCCTGTCGCCGCTGAAATCGGCAATTAACCCCTTCGATGCGGTGGTCGATTGCGATCACCACATCGAAGAGGTTTACAGCGGATCGGCAGCCCCCCACATGTATTTGCGGGGGCTGGCGATCCTTATCATGGCAACCAGAGGCCAAACAATGACCTCCGGGTTGCCATGTACGGAAGCCTCGGAGGATCAGCCTCCGGCCGTTCCTCCTCTGCTTCCTGTCAGTGTGACTGTCACGTCACAATGACAGTTAGAACACATTACACTACGTGTGTAGTGTAATGTGTTCCAGCAGCGATCAGAGCTGCCAGTCTAAGTGTCCCCTAGTGGGACAAGTAAAAAAAGTTAAAAAAAGATAATAAAAATGTTTTGAAAAAGTGTCAAAATCAAAGTTAGAAGTGACATAAACAAAGAATGCTTTTTTTCCTATAATAAGTCTTTTATTATAGGAAAAAAATTAACACGTTAAAAAAAGTACACATATTTAGTATCGCCGCGTTCGTAACGACCCCAACTATAAAACTGTAATATTATTTTTCCCGCACGGTGAACACCGCGAAAAAAATAAACGAAAAACAGTGCCCGAATCACAATTTTTTGGTTACCAACCCTCCCAAAATATACAATAAAAAGTGATCAAAAAGTCGCACGTACGCCAAAATGGTACCAATACAAACTACATCCCGTCCCGCAAAAAACAAGCCCTTACACCGCTTTTTTGACTGAAAAATAAAAACGTTACGGCTCTAAGAATATGGTGACACAAAAATTAATTTATTTAATAAATAAGTGATTTTATTGCACAAACGCTGCAAAACATAAAAAAATTATATACATCTGGTATCGCCGTAATCGTATCGACCCGCAGAATAAAGTATAATGGTCATTTATAGCCCAGGGTGAAGGCCATAAAAAAAACAAATAAAAAACATTGTCAGAATTGATGGTTTTTGGTCACCTTGCTTGCCAAAAAATGGAATAAAACGTGATCAAAAAAATTTCTGGTACCCCAAAATGGTACCAATGAAAACTACAGATTGTCCCGCAAAGAATAAACCCTCACACGGCTCCGGTGGAGAAAAAATAAAACCGTTCTGGCTCTCAGAATATGGCGATGCAAAATGTGTAGTGTCCAAAAGCGGATAAGATCGGGCACCATTTATAAGTGCGACACCGGCCACATATCTGCGGATTATTATTTATTTACTGCATTATTATACCATGATGTACCCCGCACAGATAACATGTACCCTGATGTACTCCGCACAGATAACATGTACCCTGATGTACTCCGCACAGATTACATATGCCCCCACATTATAAACTGAAACACCAGTAAAACCCCAAACAGAACAACTACCAAGCAAACTCTGTGCCCCAAAAGCCAAATGGCGTCCCTCCCTTCTGAGCCCTGCAGCGTGCCTAAACACCAATTTACGTCCACAGATATGGCATCGCCATACCCGGGAGAACCCGGTTAATATTTTCAGTTATTTGTCTTCAGTGGCACAAACTGGGCATAACATATAATGCACTAAAATGGCATATGAGTGGAAAATTGTAATTTTCACTCCGCACCATGCGCTGCGCATTAACCCCTGCGCGCACCATGACATAGCATGTCGTAGTGTGGGGGGTGATGTATGGAGCGTCTCACGTAAAAAATAAAGAATTTAGAACGGCAAAATCGCTGTTTTTTTGGTCACCTTGGCTCTACCTAAAAATGTAATAAAAAGTGCTCAAAAAGTTGTATGTACCAAAAAGTTGCACCAATAAAAACGACCGCTCGTCCCTCAATAAATAAGCCCTCATACCGCTCTATTGACTGAAAAATAAAAAAGTTGTGGCTCTTGGAACGCGGGGAGGAAAAAACTAAGAAGGAAAAGAAAAAAATGGATCACTCCAGAAAGGGTTAATTACTTTCTAATGAAAAACCATTTATGACCACACGTGGGGTACAGCCGTACTCGGGAGAAATTGCTTTACAAATGTTGGGGGGGCTTTTTCCCCCTTTATCCTTTGTGAAATTGAAAAAAATGCAACATTTTAGTGGAAGAAATGTCGATATTCATTTTCACGGCCTAATTCTAATAAATCCTGCAAAAGACTTGTGGGGTCTAAATGCCCACTATATCCCTAGATAGATTCTTTAAGTGGTGTAATTTCCACTTTTGGGGGGTTTCCCCTGTTTTGGCCTCTCAGGGGCTTTGCAAATGCGACATGGCACCCAAAAACCATTTCAGCTAAATTTGAGCTCCAAAAGCCAAATAGCGCTCCTTCCCTTCTAAGCCTTGCTGTGGGTCCAAACAGAAGTTTATTACTACATATGGCATATTTCCGTAATCGGGAGAAATTGTTTTACAAATGTTGGGGTGCTTTTTCTCCTTTATTCCTTGTAAAAATTAAAAATGGCTACCTTTTTTCAGAAAAAAAGTCGATTTTTACCTTTACAGAATAATTTCAATGAATTCAGCAAAACAACCGTGGTGTCAAAATGCTAACTTTACCCCTAGAAAAATTCCTTGAGGGGTGTAGTTTCCAAAATGGGGTCACTTTCCAGGGGTTTCCACTATTTTGTTCCCTCCAGTGCATTTCAAACGCGACAAGGCACTGAAAACCATTCCAGCAAAATCAGAATTTCAAAATCCAAATGGTGCTCCTTTCCTTCTGAGTCCTGCTGTGGGTCCAAACAGCAGTTTATTACCACATATGGGGTATTGCTATAATCAGGAGAAATTGCTTTACATATGTTGGGGTGTTTTTTCTCTTTTATACCTTGAAAAAATTAAAAATTTCTACGTTTTTTCAGAAAAAAGTAGATTTTCATCTTCACAAACTAATTCAAATAAATTTAGCAAAAAAACTGTGGGTTCAAAATGCTAACTATACCCCTAGATAAATTCCCTGAGGGGTGTAGTTTCCAAAATGAGGTCACTTTTGGGGGTCTTTATTGTTTTGGCCCCACAAGACCTCTTCAAACCTGACATGGTACCTATATATGCTAAATATATGCTAAAATATATGCTAAAAAAAGAAGGCCCCAAAATCCACTAGGTGCTCCTTTGCTTCTGAGGCCTGTGTTTCAGTCCATGACCGAACTAGGGCCACATGTGGGGTATTTCTAAAAACTGCAGAATCTGGGCAATAAATAATAAGTTAAATTTTTTGGGAAAAACCTTCTGTGGTACAGAAAAAAATGTATTACAAATGAATTTTGTATAAAAAAAATGAAATTTGTAACTTTCACCTCTACTTTGCTTTAATTCCTGTGAAACGCCTAAAGGGTTAATACACTTTCTGAATGCTGTTTTGAATACTTTGAGGGGTGCAGTTTTCAAAATGGGTGATTTATGGGGACTTTCTAATATACAAGACTCTCAAAGCCACTTCAGAACTGAACTTGTCCTTGTAAAAATCGCCTTTTGAAATTTTCTTGAAAATATGAGAAATTGCTGCTAAAGTTCTAAGCCTTGTAACGTCCTAGAAAAATAAAATAATGTTCAAAAAACGATGCCAAACTAAAGTAGACATGTGGGGGATGGTAACTAGTAACTATTTTGTGTGGTATTACTATCGGTTTTACAAGCAGATACATTTAAATTTAGAAAAATGCTAATTTTTGCAATTTTTCGCTAAATTTTGGTGTTTTTCACAATTAAATACTGAATCTATCGGGCAAATTTTGCCAGTAACATAAAGTCCAATGTGTCACGAGAAAACAATCTCAGAATCGCTTGGATAGGTAAAAGCATTCCGGAGTTATTACCACATAAAGTGACACATGTCAGATTTTAAAAATCGGCTTCGTCCTGAAGGCCAAAACAGGCTCAGTCCTGAAGGGGTTAATGGCTCACAGCTTCCTTTATAGAAAGACCTCATAAAAGTGTATTAGGGTCCTTATGTATATTCTAAATCCTAGAGCAGGGACCTTATGTTTGTCTGTATGTTTTTTGTGTTTTTTGTTTTATTTTTACATTGGAAAGGTGTAAAATAGTAAAAAATTAAACTTATGGAAGTTCAACTCTGGTTACATTATTAATTAATGACACTATGATTATCTTATTACGTACCCAGTATGTTTCTAAGACATGTATGTGTATACTGACTATTAGATTAACTTTAAATCTTTATGCTTTTTGCGATCTCATAAATTTGTAAAAAAAACATTTCAATATTTCCAATGTTAATGTCTTGTTTATTTTTGTATAACTTTGAAAAACCTTTAATAAAAAGAAATGTACAGAAGATAAGATCTTCCAGTCTCCTAGTAAGTGTAAAATAAAAAGTGAAAAAAAAAAAGTTTTAGATAAATAAATAAACGTTTTACGTAATAAAAACAATAATCGCCCTGTTTTCCTGATCAAGTCCTTTATAATTAGAAAAAAATGGAAAAAAAAACTAGACATAATAGGTATCGCCGCGTTCGTATCGGCCTGACCTAAAAAAATATAATATTATTTATCCCACACGGTAAACACCGTAAAAAAAAATACAATAAAAAACAATGGCAACGTTGTTTCCAAAAAAATGGAATAAAAAGTGATCAAAAAGTCGCGCGTAGCCAAACATGGTACAAAAAAAAACTACAGTGTGTCACGCAAAAAACAAGCCCCCACAAATAAATAAAGTTATGGCTCTCAGGACATGGTGACACTAAAACATTTTATTTCGAAAACAGCGTTTTTATGTAGTTAAAGTAGTAAAACATATAAAAACTATATAAATTTGGTATTGCCATAATCGTATCGGACCGCAGAATAAAGTAAACATTTTGTTTATACTGCACAGACTACGCCGTTAAAAAATTATAAAAAAAACAGTGAAAGAATTTCTGTTTTTTGGTCTCCTCACCTCACAAAAAAATTGAATAAAAACTGATCAAATTATCGCATGTACTCCAAAATGATACTAATGAAAACTACGGCTCGTCCCATGAAAATCAAGCACTCGCACAGCTCGTCAACGGAAAAATAAAAAGTTATGACTCTTGGAACGCAATAATGCAAAACGACGGCCCAGACTAATTTATATGTGCATCAGTTCTTCTGATGTACTCCACATAGCTTACATATACCCTGATGTACTCCGCCCAGTTACATATACCCTGATGTACTCCGCCCAGCTTACATATACCCTGATAAACTCCGCCCAGCTAATATATACCCTGATGAACTCCGCCCAGCTTACATATACCCTGATGTACTCCGCCCAGCTTACATATACCCTGATGTACTCCGCCCAGCTTACATATACCCTGATGTACTCCGCCCAGCTTACATATACCCTGATGTACTCCGCCCAGCTTACATATACCCTGATGTACTCCGCCCAGCTTACATATACCCTGATGTACTCCGCACAGCTTACATATACCCTGATACACTCCACCCAGCTAACATATACCCTGATGTACTCCGCTCAGCTTGCATATACCCTGATGCACTCCACTCAGCTTACATATGCCCCCACATTATAAACTGAAACACCAGTAAAACACTAAACAAAACTACTACCAAGCAAAATCTGCGCTCCACAAGCCAAATGACGATTGTTCTGGGCCTGGCAGTGTGCCCAAACAGCAGTTTATGACCACATATGGGGTATTACCGTACTCTGGAGAACCGCTTAACAATTTATGGGGTGTATGTCTCCAGTGGTACAAGCTGGGCCCAACACATTGGGCACTGAAATAGCATATCTGTGGAAAAATGGCAATTTTCAATCTGCAACATCCACTGTGCACTAATTTCTGCAAAACCTTTGGGGGTCAAAATGCTCACTACACTTCTAGATGAATTCCTTGAGGGGTGTAGTTTCCTAAATAGGGTCACTTCTCGGGAGTTTTCACTGTACTGGTAGCTCAGCGCAATGCAACCTGGCGTCAAAAACAAATTTTGTAAAATCTCCACTCCAAAAACGAAATTGCGCTTTTTCCGTTTAGACCTTTGCCGTATCTCCAAATAGCCGTTTACAACCACATATGGGGTATTTCCCTACTCAGGAGAAATTGTGTAACACATTTTGGGGTGTCTTTTCTCCTGTATTCCTTGTGGAAATTAAAAATTCTGAGCTAAATCTACAGGTTATTGGAAAAAAAAATGTTTTCCATTTTCACGGACCAATTCTAATAAAATCTATAAAACACCTGAGGGCACAAAATGCTCACTACACCTCTAATTTAATTCTTTCAGGGGTATAGTCTCCAAATTGGGATCACACCTGGGGAATTTCTACTGTACTGGTACTTCAGGGACTCTGCAAATGCGACATGGCTCCCAGAAACCAATTCAGCAAAATCTGAGCTGCAAAATCCAAATGGTGCTCCGTCCATTCTGAGCCCTGCCGTGGGTCCAAACAGCAGTTTATTACCACATATGGGGTATTACCGTAATCAGGAGAAATTGCTTTACAAATGTTGAGGTGCTTTTTCTCCTTTATTCCTTATAAAAATTAGAAAATTCTGTTTTTTTTCCAAAAAAAAGTCTGTTTTCATCTTCACAGACTAATTCCAATAAATTCAGCAAAAAAACCTGTCGGGTCAAAATGCTAACTATACCACTAGAAAAATTCCTTGAGGGGTATAGTTTCCAAAATGGGGTCACTTTTGGGGGGTTTCCACTGTTTAGCTCCCTCCAGGGCGTTGCAAACGTGACACGGCACCGAAAACCATTACAGTAAAATCAGAGCTCCAAAATCCAAATGGAGCTCCTTCCCTTCTGAGCCCTGCTGTGGGTCCAAACAGCAGTTTATTACCACATATGGGGTATTTCCGTAATCGGGAGAAATTGCTTTGCAAATGTTGGGGTGCTTTTTCTCCTTTATTTCTTGCAAAAATTTGAAATTTTTACGTTTTTCCAGAAAAAAAGTAGATTTTCATTTTCATAGACTAACACCAATAAATATAGAAAAATACCTGTGGGGTCAAAATGCTAACTATACCCCTAGATAAATTCCCTGAGTGGTGTAGTTTAAAAAATGGGGGTCACCTTTGGGGGTTTCCACTGTTTTGGCACCACAAGACCTCTTCAAACCTGACATGGTGCCTAAAATATATTCTGAAAAGAGGAGTCCCCAAAATCCATGAGGTGCTCCTTTGCTTCTGAGGCCTTGTGTTTCAGTCCATTAGCACACTAGGGCCACATGTGGGATATTTCTAAAAACTGCAGAACCTGGGCAATAAAAATTGAGATGCGTTTCTCAGGTAAAACCTTCTGTGGTACAGAATTTTTTTTATTACATATGAATTTTGTAAAAAAAAAAAGGAAATTTGAAAATTTCAGCTCTATTTTCCTTCAATTCCTGTAAAACGCCTAAAGGTTTGAAACACTTTCTGAATGCTATTTTGGATACTATGAGGGGTGCAGTTTTCAAAATAGGGTGTTTTATGGGGGTTTCTAATATATAGGGCCCTGAAAACCACTTCAGAACTGAACTCATCCCTGAAAAAAATAGCTTTTTGACATTTTCATAAAAATATGAGAAATTGTTGCTAAAGTTCTAAGCCTTGTAACGTCCTAGAAAAATAAAAGGATGTTCAAAAAATGATACAAACATAAAGTAGACATATGGGAAATGTTAATTAGTAACTATTTTGTGTGGTATTACTATCTGTTTTACAAGCAGATACATTTAAAATGGGAAAAATCATAATTTCTTCAAATTTTCTCAAAATTTTCGTATTTTTCACAAATAAGCAATGAATTTATCGACCACATTTTTTCACTAACATAAAGTACAATATGTCACGAGAAAACAATCTCAGAATCAATTGGATAGGTAAAAGCATTCCGACGTTAAGCAAAAAGAATGCCCTTATTTTCGGCTAGCTAATGTGAAATAATAAAATATAACTTTTATTGAATACAGTTAAAGAAACCAAGATGAAAGATCACACTTATTAAAAATTTGCCAATGCTCACTGGCAACTAAGGATTAGTGTGACAAGTTAGCAAGAGTATATACACACAGTACAGTGTGGTAAATATATATTAGGACAGCGCCTGCAGTGTGCTGTGATTTACTTTATTGAACAAGTAACCATAACTTGCTGTCAGTAGAACATTGTGATTAAAATATAGGAGAACGGAGCCCACCCGACATGTTTCGCTACCGACGTAGCGTCCTCAGGGGTTCAAATGGGGCTACTGTCAGTGTGTTGCTGATCCGCCCTTCTTATAACCTCGGGCCACCATGACAGTGGGCGTCAGTCGAAAGAGTCAATGAGACGAGGCTAGACAAACCAAGCCTCGTCTCCAAAACAGAGAGGTCATGGAACCAATCAAGGTGGCCGATAGCCTCCACCTATCACAGACACGATGACCGCGCCTGCGCACTAGGTAACCAAATGTCTGCTGAAACGAGAACTGCTGAGAGAAAAGAAACGTGCGCTTGTCACGTCACTTAGAAAAATAGTGGTAGGAATTGTAGTGTGATGCATAAGACAAGGCAGGGAACCAAAAGTAAGGTAAAGGTGCCTGCAGATTGGATATGCAGATAATTGCTTAATCGATAAGTTTAGAAAGACCGACAGTGCACATGTCACGGCACTTAGAAAAAGTACTGGATAAGATAAGTAAATAGATGGTAAATTAACCCCTTCAGGACCAAGCTCATTTTGGCCTTCAGGACCAGACACATTTTTTCAAATCTGACCTATTTCACTTTATGTGGTAATAACTCCGGAACACTTTTACCTATCAAAGCGATTCTGAGATTGTTTTCTCGTGACACATTGGACTTTATGATAGTGGAAAAATGTGGTCGATAAATTCAATATTTACCAGTGAAAAACACCCAAATTTTGTGAAAAATTGCAAAAATTAGCATTTTTCTAAATGTAAATGTATCTGCTTGTAAGACAGGCAGTTATACCACACAAAATTGTTGCTAATTAACATCCCCCATATGTCTACTTTAGATTGGCATCATTTTTTGAACGTCCTTTTAATTTTTTTTATTTTTTTTTTTCTTCAACTTTTTTATTAAATTTTCCATATAAGTTTAACATACAGATATAAAATATCACCAGAAAAAAACAGAAAATAAACAAAATATGACAGTGTTCATACCCTTAAACGGGTATATCTGTGATACATATTATTGCCGTCATTGATAAGTCAAAAAACTTTATAGATTTTAAGTCCATTTCAGCTTTGATGACAGATTATACAGAAAAAACATATAAACATCTAACATAGTAACTATGGTAGCCTCACTAATACTGTTCTCATTTACCTCCTCTCCTCTTCCTATTTATGTCTGTGCACAATGTGTTCCTCCCTGGTCATTTGGCTCTGTAATCTTTAGTTTCCCTAATGTCCCTTTTAATATCTTCTATTAAATACCATTTAGTTTGCTTGAAACCCTCCATCGTTTTTGCTATATCCGAGTCTGACATTTGTACCAAGAATGGTTTCCATTTTTTCAAAAACTTCGCTGTTCCCTGTTCCTTATGTCTCAATGCCTCAGTTCTATCCGAATGTAGATATCTATGAAGTTGCTGGATTAATTGTTCCAAAGTCGGGGTGCTAATTTCCAACCAATTTTTCAGAATACACCTTTTGGCTATAAGTATTATTATGTGTGCTAGCGGTGGTATGTGTTGCATTATTCCCTCTTCTTCAGCGCCCATTAACGCTATTGAGTGAAACAATAACAACTCCGGATTCCATGGAATAGTTTTACCCCATAGCTTCCTAATATATTCCACTACTTCCATCCAGTATCTCTGGGTAGCCGAACACAACCAGATACCATGGTATAAGTCTGTGTGCGGCTGAGCACACTTTGGGCAGGAATGTAATCTATCTGGGTTTCCATCTGTGGGCGGTATGTTAAAAGCATATATGGCTGCATGCATCAGTCTAAATTGCGTCTTCCTCCACACTTCATTAACCACATGCTTTCTCACTTTCTGCCAACCCTCCAGTAGTTGTTCGTTTATGTCTGGTGTTTTGAAAATTCGTCTCCAGTACGGAAATTTATTTTTATTTTCTAGCCGTACATAAATATCTTTCATTGCCCGGTATAATTCCGATAAGGATTTCCTAAGTGAATCTTCTCCCACTAGTGCATCGAAGGGGTTATCTATTATTTCCTTTTCTAAATTCCCCACCAGCTTCGTACAAAAAGCTCTAACTTGCAAATATTGCAGAAAATGTGTTTGTTGGATCCCGTATTCACTCCCTAGTTCTGATAGCATCTTTAGTCGCGGTTCCGTCGCATGCAATACATGTTTTACTGTGACTATCCCTTTATTTTTCCATGTCTTAAAAAGACTGCTAGACTTCCCTGCCGGGAACCGGGCATGGGACCATAGGGGCAAATATTTAGACAATTGAAAGGAGAGGCCCTGCTTTTTCCTCACCTCCTTCCAACACATTATTGTGTCGCGTAATATAACTGAGGATTTGACCTTTTGGGGTAGGTCTCCAAGCTTAGTATGTAGCAAAGCCCGGAGATCATAGTCTCCCGCCAGTACCGACTCCAAGTCTCTATTCGAGTAGTGGTTAGTTTTATGTATCCAGTCCAGGACATGGCGGAAAAGGCTAGCTATGTTATAACCTCTCAAGTGTGGTATGTTCACTCCCCCTTGCCAATGATATCCTTGTAACTTTAGCAATGACACTCTAGGGCGTTTATTCATCCATATAAATTTCGATATAGCTGAGTTAAAGGTATTTACATCTCTGTGCTTCAGCAAAAGAGGAAGTGTTTGCAGCGGATATAGTAATTTCGCAAAGGATATCATTTTGACCAAATGGCATCTACCAAACATGGACAGTGGCAAGGTCATCCATCTTTGTAATTCTAGTTTTATTTTGCGGAAAATGGGTTCATAATTCAAGTGATATAGGGTACCCGTGGTTCTTCCTATTTGTATTCCCAAATACCTTATCTGCGATTTTGCGATTTTAATTCCCAACTGTTGGAGGTTTACGTCTGTTGTGTGGTTATGATGCGTTAAACCTAAAAGTTCGCTCTTGAGCGTGTTGATTTTCAGCCCTGCTTGTTTCCCATATTCCTTAATCACCTCAAATACTCCAGGCAAATGTCTAGACGGGTGGGAGAGAAATAACAGAATATCATCTGCAAAAACCGCTGTTTTGACTTCTACTTTGCCCACCCGAAGTCCAGAATATATCTGTCCTCGCTCCAGAACCTGTATCAGAGGCTCCAAAGCGAGATCAAACAATAGCGGCGATAAGGGACATCCCTGTCGTGTACCCTTCGACAACTTAAACGTTTTTGACCTAATGCCCGGGGTGCAGACAGCTGCTGTAGGGTTTTTGTACAGTGCTTTCAGATAAACTCTAAATGGTCCTTGTATATTAAATTTGTCTAGGACCATGTCTAACCACCTCCACTTAACATTATCAAATGCTTTTTCAGCATCTAGTAGCACTATCGCCGCCTGCTTGTGCGCCTCTATCTCGGTCTCTATCCCATCCATGACTCCCAACACCTTTCTAATGTTTGTGACTGCCGATCTACCCTTTATAAACCCCACTTGTGAGGGTCCCACCAAGAGTGGCATTATCTGAGCCAGTCTGGTCGCCATGACTTTCGATATCAGCTTGAGATCCTGATTAATTAAAGAAATGGGTCTGTAGGAGCTCGGCAGTAACAAATCTTTTCCCTCCTTGGGCAACACTTTTATATAAGCCATATTTGCTGCTGCTGGAATATCTCCTCCCGTCAACAATGAATTGAAGTATGTTAGCAGCATCGGTGTTATTTGCTCCTGCAGTATTTTATAGAATTCCGCAGGGTAACCATCTGGTCCCGGCGCCTTTCCATTTGACAATGTCTTAATCGTCTGCTGCAGCTCTTCCTGAGTTATTGGAGTATTCAACTCCCTTAATTGATCCTGATTGAGCGTGGGCATGGTGAGATTGGCTAAGAACTGATTACCCTGTATATCCCCCTGTCCCGCTGTGGAAGCATACAGCTGCTGGTAGAATTCCTCCAGTATAGTATTTATTTTCTTGGGATCTGAATGAATTTGACCCTCATGACCCTTCAATTTAGTAATATGCGTCTGTGGTCGAAACCCTCTAGATAGCCCTGCTAGCATCTTTCCGGCTTTGTTGCCGAACCTAAAAAGCTTGGCTTCATAGAGTGACCTCCCAAATCTTTCCTTATTTTCCAACCATGTTTCAAAATGCCTTCTGGCCTCTATCCATTTGAGTTTTTTGCTTATGACCGGGTCAGCTAGAAAAGTGGAGTATGCCGCTCTATGTCTATCACTGCATTCTCTAAACCTTTGCTGTGTTTGTTTTTTCCTAAACGCTACGTACGATATGAGCCTCCCTCTCAATACCGCCTTCGCCGTTTCCCAATAGAGTGCCTGGTCTGTGACGTGTTCTGCATTATCTATCGCATACTCCATCCACCATCCTTTTAACTTCTGCTGAAATTCTTCCTCCTCTGCCAGGTGAGTCGGGAATCTCCACTGCGTAAATTCTCCCCTAGGGTGTTTATCTATCAGTGTCAACCGTACTGGCGCATGATCCGATATGATCATATCAGTGATGTCTATTTGATCTACATGCTGCAGTAATTGTTGGCTCAGAAAGATATAGTCTATTCTAGACCAGGATTTATGATATGGCGAATAGTATGTGTATTCCCTATCGTCTGGATGACTATATCTACACCCATCCTTCACTTGAGTAGCTTGCGAGAATTCTGCTAAAATACCATCCGTGGCAAGCGTCGCCGCTTGGATACTTCTTTTCCTATCTTCAGTCACACACTGCACTGAGTTAAAATCCCCTCCCACTAACTTCATTGCACAAGTGTCTGCTAGTAATGTAGTTTGTAGGGTCTGAAAATAGGTGCGATTTATTTGTGTTAGGTGCATAGATATTATAGACACTGATTTCTCCCAATTGCGTGTCCAGTAATAGACGCATCATGCGTCCCTCCGAATCTACTTCCTTCGAGCGCATAGTTGCGGCAAGGTTCCTGTTTATCAAAATCAGTACTCCGTTTTTCTTTTGGACTGCTGGAGAACCATAAACCTGCCCCACCCAAAATTTTCGCATCCTGAAAAAATCTTTCTCTTCCAGGTGAGTTTCCTGAAGTAGGGCCAGACCAGCCCTCAATTTACAGAGGTGCCTCTGGACCATCGATCTTTTGTGTGGGGACAAAAGCCCCTTAACATTCCATGTTACTACTTTCATATAGGACTCTTATGATATGTGGTTATTTTTGCACGTGACGTTTCTTCGTCCCCTAAGAGGAACCATTTTTTGACATTCCTTTCAATATGGCTACCATTCCACCAAAAACTCCAACTAACAACAAACAGTTTAACTCCTTTTGCTGCCTTCTGAAAAACTCCCCTCCCCATTCTTTTATTATTTTGGACTTCACTTTTTTCTGCCATGCGAACTTCTTCCACCTACTCTTAATCCTGTCCTAAGCAGCCTATCTGTCTTTGTCACATATGAAATTAACATTTACAACATATCTCCCGGTTTCACAGTTATACACTTATACCTCCCACCTTGACATCTTTTTTCTCTTTTTTTTTTTTTTATATAGTTTTCCTTCGTCCATCACTCCAGAAAGAGTTCCCACCAACAAAATATATTTAGAACTAAACATCTGCAGTACTCACTACTCCCATAAACCGGACAGTCCACCAACATCTGGCTATGTGTCGAGACTATCCATGTCTCGGTCTGTGTCAATCTTTTCTCTTTTGGCGGTTGTCTTTTCTGATGCGATGTATCTTGCTGCGTGCCACTTCTTGCAGGGTTGTTCTCTGTCGCAGTAGGCCCTGGACCTTTGAGCATGTCCTTGTACACTGCTTCCGCTTCCCGGTGATCTGTGTAGATTTGTGGTGTGCCATTTGGCGTTGTTACTTTTAAAATTGCCGGGTACTGAAGTTGGAACTTCATGCCACGATGGTGAAAAGCTGTGCATATTCTGCTAAATAATTTCCGTTTCTTCGAAACTTCCACTGAGTAGTCTCCAAATAACATGACTGTGACTCCATTTAATTTTACCGGCCCTCTTCTGGTCTTGTATAGACGTAATATCGCTTCCTTGTCAGAATAATCCAGATAGCGAACTATGACTTGTCGTGCTCTCTGTGTCTGACCTTGTGACTGTGTCATCTTTTGTCTGTCGGGGCCCACTCTGTGCGCTCTTTCCACTTTGCATGGGCCTTCCATATTCAGCATCTTTGGGAGATCATATTCACAGATACTTTTTAGGTGTGTAGTCGGCACTGACTCAGGTATTCCCACCACCCGGACGTTGTTTCGTCGTGATCTGTTTTCCAGATCATCTATTTTGGCCAGCATTTTTTCCTTTTCTGTTACCAGCTCCTGCAGTGTGCCATGCGTTTCTGCTGCCTCATCCTCCAACATCGAGATTCGCTGTTCCACCTCGTCTAGGCGCATACCATGTTGCATAAGATCCGCCTGCATCTCCTTCAGGGAGGCTGCTATAGTGCTGGCTAGGGTATCCTGTATGTCAGGCGTAATGCGCTTGGCTACTTCCATAGCCAGCCTTTTGTAGTCTATCTTGACCGAGGTCGAGGGTTCCTCCCCCCCCTTCCCCGTCTGACATCTCGTCTTCTTGTTCTGACGATGGGCGACTCACTGTCTGCTTATCTTTCCTGGTGACCGGCGGCATCACGGTAAGTGGTCACTTCACGATGTTTGCCTCTATCTCGGAGTCTACGTCTAATCAGGTCAGGTCAGTGTGTGTCTAGTTGTCGGGTTCTTGTCTGTGTGTGGACTCAACCACACAAGCCTGCAAAATGGCGCGTCCTCTCTCCCCTGTACTGTCCCGGTATTTGGCGCCAAAATGGTTTAATCGATGTCCCGGCAACTGTACTGACCTCGGTGTCTTGCCCTACTGATTTCCGTGTCGCTCCTCTGCTGGAACTGTTTGGCCTATGAGGCCCCCCTCTTTTGTACCTTTTAGCGTGTCCGTGCCATCTCGCAGCGAAAGTATTTCGGGGGTTGCTGTGGCGTCAGTGATGATGTCGGGACTCCCTGTCTACACTCGGTGCAGTCTGCCGGTGAGACTTCTGTTGTTCCCCGATCGATACTGTAAGTGTGCTGGCTGTGTCAGTCGATTTTAATAGCGTAGGTCTGGAGAGCTCTTCTTTCACCCTCTTCGCATGGCAGCGCCGGAACCGGAAGTCCCTTTTAATTTTCTATGACGTCACAAGACTTAGAACTTTAGCAGCAATTTCTCACATTTTCAAGAAAATTTCAAAAGGCTATTTTTACAGGGGCCAGTTCAGTTGTGAAGCGGCTTTTAGGGCCTTATATATTAGAAACCCCCAAAAAGTCACCCCATTTTAAAATCTTCACCCCTCAAAGTATTCAAAACAGCATTTAGAAAGTTTCTTAACCCTTTAAACGTTTCACAGGAATTAAAGCAACGTAGAGGTGAAATTTTCAAATTTCATTTTTTTTTACAGAAATTCATTTTTAATCTATTTTTTTTGTAACACAGAAGTTTTTACCAGAGAAACGCAACTCAATATTTATTGCCCAGATTCTGCCGTTTTTAGAAATATCCCACATGTGGCCCTAGTGCGGTAATGGACTGAAGCACCGGCCTCAGAAGCAAAGGAGCACATAGTGGATTTTGGGCCTCCTTTTTATTAGAAAGTATTTTAGGCACCATGTCAGGTTTCAAGGGCTCTTTCGGTGCCAAAACAGTGGAAATCCACCAAAAGTGACCCCATTTGGGAAACTACACCCCTTGAGGAAATTATCTAGGGGTATAGTGAGAATTTTGACGACGCAGGTTTTTTGCAGAAATTATTGGAAGTCGGCCGTGAAAATAAAAATCGTCATTCTTTCAAAGATAATGTAGGTTTAGCTAATTTTTTTCTAATTTCCACGAGGACTAAAGGAGAAAAAGCACCACAACATTTGTAAAGCAATTTCTCCCGAGTAAAACAGTACTCCACATGTGGTTATAAACGGATGTTTGGACACACAGCGCAGCTTAGAAGGGAAAGAGCGCTATTTGGCTTTTGGAGCTCAAATTTAGCAGGAATGGTTTGCGCAGGCCATGTCGCATTTGCAAAGCCCCTGAGGTACCAAAACAGTGAAAACGCCAAAAAAGTGACTCCATTGAGAAAACTACACCCCTTGAGGAATCCATCTAGGGGTGTAGTGAGCATTTTGCCCCCACAGGTGTTTCATAGATTTTATTAGAATTGGGCAGTGAAAATAAAAAAAAATCCTTTTTCTTCAATAAGACGTAGCTTTAGCTCAAAAATGTTTAATTTTTTCAACAAATAAAGGAAAAAAAGAACCCCAATGTTTGTAAAGCATCTTCTCTGGAGTACGGCAATACCCCACACGTGGTCATAAAATGCTGTTTGGGCACACGGCAGGGCTCAGAAGGGAAGGAGCGCCATTTGCTTTTGGTGTACAGATTTTGCTGCATTTGGTTTCTGGGCGCTATGTTGCATTTGCAAAGTCCCTGTGGGACCAAAACAGTGGATCCCCCCAAGAAGTGACCCCATTTTGGAAACAACACCCTCAAGGTATTCACCTAGGGGTGTAGTGAGCATGTTAACCCCACAAGTGTTTTGCAGAAATTCGTGTGCACACGATGTGGGAGAATGAAAATGGGAATTTTTCCTTAGATACGCCAATATGTGGTGCCCAGCTTGGGCCACCATAACAAGACAGCTCTCAATTATTATGCAGTGTTTCCCTGTTTTAGAATCACCCTACGTGTGGCCCTAATCTTTTGCCTGGACATTCGACAGGGCTCAGGAGTGAAGGAGTACCATGTAAAATTGAGGCCTAATTTGGCGACATATGAAGTATTGGTTCACAATTGCAGAGGCTTTGATGTGAAATAATAAAAGAAACCCCTGAGAAGTGACCCCATTTTGGAAACTGCACCCCTCAAGGCATTTATTAAGAGGTGTAGTGAGCATTTTCACCCCACGTGTCTTTTCCATAAATGATTGCGCTGCGGAAGGTAAAAATTACAATTTTTCCCTAGATATGCCAATTCAGTGTCAAATATGTCGTGCCCAGCTTGTGCCACTGGGGACACACACCCAAAAATTGTTAAAAGGGTTCTCCCGGGTATGGTGATGCCATATATGTGGAAGTAAACTGCTGTTTGGGCACACTCTAGGGCTCAGATGGGTGGGAGCGCCATTTGGGTTTTGGAGCGTGGAATTTGCTTGGTAATAGTTTTGTTTGGAGTATCACTGTTTCCGTTTATAATGTGGGGCATATCTGAGCTGGGCAGAGTACATCAGGGGCATAGTCAGGTGGTATAATAATAAGGTAAAAAAAATTATAAAATGTTCCATAGATGTGTATTACGCTGTGATCGATCCTTTCTGCACAGGCCGGTGTCGCACTGATAAATGTCCTTCCTTATGCCCCTTTTGGTCCACACTCCGCACCTTTGCAGTTTGGGGAATTTTGCCGGGAAAGTGTTGTCCTGGTATAATACGGGCACCTTCGCTTCCAGCAGATATGTTTGGACCCTCCCCTTCCTGGTTCCCCAATTTTAGTGCCTTGATACATCGCCTTTTGAAACAGAAGAAACGTTCCCCTCGGGCCTTCACAACTGGATAATTTTCTTTCCTGAATTATTGGAGCCTTAACTTATTTTATTTTTTCATCGACGTAGTGGTATGAGGGCTGTTTTTTTACGGGACGAGCTGTAGCTTTTATTGGTACATATTGGGGTACATGCAACTTTTTGATCACTTGTTATCCTTTTTTTGGGAGGCAAGGTGACAAAAAAAACAGAAATTCTTCCATAGTTT
This sequence comes from Rhinoderma darwinii, assembly GCF_050947455.1. NCBI lineage: Eukaryota > Metazoa > Chordata > Amphibia > Anura > Rhinodermatidae > Rhinoderma > Rhinoderma darwinii. Next base: position 62,033,573 of record NC_134689.1, read on the forward strand.
TTTAGTTGTATTTTTTTTATACAGCGTCCACCATGCGTTATAAACTACATGTTAGCTTTATTCTGCGGGTCAGTACGATTCTGGCGATACCAAATTTATAGAACTTTTTTATAACTTTTTGCACAATAAAATTACTTTTGGAAAGCGAATGTATTTTTTCTGTCGCCAAGTTGTGAGAGCCATAACTTTAACATTTTTTCATCGATGGAGCTGTGTGACGGCTTGTTTTTTGCGAGACGAGGTATAGATTTTATCGGTACCATTTTTGGATACATGCGACTTTTTGATCACTTTTTATTTCAATTTTTGGAAGACAGTAATTATGGCAGTGTTTTTGAGGGTTTTTTTTTTACGGCGTTCACTGCGCTGGATAAATAACATAATATTTTTATAGTTCAGGTCGTTACGGTCGCAGCGATACCAAATATGTATGGCTTTATTATTTTTTTCTATAATAAATGACTTGATAAGTGAAAAAGGGCGATTGTGTTTTATTTTATTACTTGAAACTTTTATTGTATGTTTTACAACTTTTATTTTTACTTTTTTTACACTTTTTTTTACACTTTTCTTTAGTCCCACTAGGGGACTTGAATGTCCAACTGTTTGTTTGATGTTCTAATACATTGCACTACCTATGTAGTGCAATGTATTGGAACTGTCAGTTGTTCACTGACATCAAGCCGATCAGGCTCCGCCTCTGGGCGGGGCCTAATCAGCTTACGTAATGGCGGACAGGAGTCCATTGTTAGGGCTCCTGTTGCCATAGTAACAGTCACCAGCCTTGCCATCGCATGGCAAGGCTGCCGATTTTCTACAAACCTCTAGGATGTAGCGATCACAATGGATCGCTGCATCGAAGGGGTTAATGCCAGGAATCGGAGCTAGCTCCGGTTCCTGGCGATAGATCTGGGTATCCGCTGTAACATACAGCGGACACCCACTGCTGATGACGCCGGCTCAGCTTCTGAGCCGGAAGCTGAGGCGGCGCCATCTTGCCGATGGTACCGGAAAGCCTCCTGGGCCCCGCCAACGACGGGGCATAGGAGGATTCTGTTACAGGCTGATCGGGAGGTAAGCATTAGTCCTCCGATCGCCTTTGCAGCCACCGGCAACCCAGCGATCACATTGCTGGGGTGCCGGTGGCTATAAACTCCTCACATGCTGCAATCTCTATTGAACGCAGCATGTGAGGGGTTAATCGGTCGGATCGGAGGCTAGCTGCGGTCCTGGCAGATACCTCAGGGTGCCAGCTGTAACATACAGATGTCACCCGGCGGTGATGTCGCTGGCTCAGCTCCTGAGCCAGCTTCATCTCCATGACGTACAGTAACGTCAAAATGCGGTAAGACACCGGTTTTAATTACGTTAATGTACGTGATCCGGCGGGAAGGGGTTAAGTAAGTCTGCGATCAGCATGAACAATATAGGATGACGAGGCTTGGTTTGTCTAGCCTCGTCTCATTAGCTCTCTTTCGACTGACGCCCACTGTCCTGGTGGCCCGAGGTTATAAGAAGGGCGGATCAGCAACACGCTGACAGTAGCTCCATTTGAACCCCTGAGGACGCTACCTCGGTAGCGAAACATGTCGTGGGGGGCTCCGTTCTCCTATATTTTAATCACAATGCTCTACTGACAGCAAGTTATGGTTACTTGTTCAATAAAGTAAATCACAGCGCACTGCAGGTGCTGTCCTAATATATATTTACCAGACTATACTGTGTGTATATACTCTTGGCAAATTGCCACGCTAATCCTTAGTTGCCAGTGAGCATTGGCTAATTTTGAATAATATTGTTCCTGAGCCTAAGCATGTTGTAGTCGTGTGTGCCTCATCTGCCACATCTAGTGTCATCTGCCACATCTGGTATCTTCTGCCATGTCCCGTGTCATCTGCCACATTAAGCATCATCTGTGCTACATGTCTGCTACTTCGAGTATCTGCCAGATCATGTTCCCAGATACTCTTACCTGAGAAACTGTTATTGACTGTTGTTAGGCCAGCTGCTTCTCTGTTACGGTGGAGCTGCATAGTGGGTCCACATACCCCACAGCCGTGACAGTACATTGACCATGATAATAGAACAAAAGGTTTAAATGCCCTTCGTGCTTGGATTTAAAACTTGCCCAGCAAGATCTTGTAAGGTCTTCTTACAAAGCAAAGGACCCTGTACTCCCAAACAATAGAGCGTGACATACAGCAATTCATAGCAAATAATTGTGCTCTGGAGTACAATATTCTCCTCTCATCTTTAGAACTCTCCCCCTCCAGTTTCAGTTGTAACTGATACGGGCGCGGTCACGGACCACAACCTCCCCTTACCTGCCTCCCGCAGGTCTTCCTCTTCCTGCCGACGTCTCTCTCCCCTGAGATGCCAGCACATGCGTCCGCTGTGTCCCGTAGTGTTCACTAGAGGGCACGTGTGCGCTTGCCCTTTAAGTCCGGGAACCAGCGCGCACATTAATTAATTATGCTCAGATCAGCTTTGACTGTAAAAGGGCCATGCCCTTTCGATCCTTGCCTGAGCGTTGTTTGTAATTCCCATGTTAGTCTTGCAAACGGTCCCTTAGAATTGCCCTATTCCCAGTGTCCCAGTGCTCCAGTGCCCTGCTACCTGTATCTTGTATCCCGTGCTCTGTTATTGTTCCTGAGCCTGTTTAGTGATTGGAGTCGTGTCCTGCTGCTCCTGCTGTCGTCCGCCACGTCTGGCGCAACCTTTTATCATCTGCCACATCAGGCGTAAACTTCTGCATCTGCTGTCATCCACCACGTCTGGGGAAACCTATTGCACCTACTGTCATCTGCCATGTCTGGTCCAACCTGCCAACTCCATCAGTGCTAAAGCCCCTGCCAATTGTCTGGACTATCTCAGGTACTTTCATTCTACGTACTAATTGTATAGACTTGTGCATTGATTGTAACTTGGCCAGCTGCTTCTCCCCATATGGCGGAGCGGCCTAGTGGGTCCACATACCCCTAGATCATGACAGTATGATCAGGCCATGGAACCCGCTGGCCACCAGCCCAAGACTGCAGTTCAAAGGCTACAGACAGTGATGCATGACCTACGGACACGTCAGGATCAACTCCTTACAGGCTGTAAATTCCATCATGGCCCGTCTGAATCAACTCACTGCTCCACCTCCGGTTCCTCCTCCAGAGACTGCTGCCGTTCGACTACCCATTGCTCCTCCTGTTTGTTCCGGATCATCAGTTTCACCGCCTGTTCCTCCTCACTATGACGATGACCCCAGAGCCTGTAGAGTGTTCATCAACCAATGCACGGTTCATTTTAGGCTACAAGCTCCTCTCTTCCCCTCTGAGGAGGCCAAAGTAGCGTTTATTATGTCCCTCCTTGCTGGGAAGGCCCTCGCATGGGCGAATCCCATCTTGGAACAGCAGGGACCTGAATCCTAGGACCTAGCCTTGTTCCTGCAGTCTTTCTGTGCCATGTTCGAGGAGCCGGGCGAACATCTTCTGCCGCGGCCACTCTCCTGACTCTCAAGCAAGAAGGCTCCACAGTAGGAGAGTATGCTATCTCCTTTCGTACCCTGGCAGTAGAGTTGGCATGGAACAATGAGGCATTGGTGGCAACCTTTATTCAGGGACTGTCCTCACACATCAAGGATGAACTTTCAGCCCACGACCTCCCTTCTACCTTGGATGCCCTCATCCTTTTTGGCCACCCGGGTTGACATGAGGATCCGGGAGTGCAATCAGGAGTTTCGACAGGAGAGACGGTTTCACAGACTAGCACCCTTCGTCCAGAGACCACTATTGCCTTCCCCAAGTGGGCTACCTGAAGAACCTATGCAGATAGACCGAGTCAGGATGCCCAAGCAGGAGAAACATCACAGACGTTTGTCTGGTTTATGTCTGTATTGTGGCCTTAAGGGTAATTTAGTGTGCCACGGTCCACAGAAGCCGGGAAATTCCAGCACCTAGGGTTGGTTGGAGAGGCAACTCTAGGGGAGACATCTCCGAACGTCAAAACCTCTTCCAAATTATCTATTCCTGTGACCATCATATCTGGAGATACATCACATTCCTTCTCTGCCTATCTTGGTTCCAGAGCAGCTGCAAATTTCATCATGCAGGATCTAGTGGATCGCTTACATCTACCCACAGTTCTTCTGAAGAGACCCCCCTGGCTGTTGCTTATGTGAATGGTCTACCATTGCACGATCCAATTGTGTTCATCACGGAACCACTGACACTACAAGTCGGAGTTCTTCACTCAGAACAGATCGCCTTCCTTGTATTGCCTAAAGCTATCAACCCTATTTTGCTGGGCCTGTCATGGCTTTGTCTACACGCTCTGATTCTCGACTGGAGTTCCGGAGAAGTCCTCCAATGGGGCCCCAAATGCATTAACCGCTGCCTTCTACAAGTTCGTCCAGTTTTGCCTCCACTGCCTCAGTCACTCTCCGATCTACCTTCACTCTATGACAGTTTTTGGACATATTCAGCAAAAAGGAGGCAGAGACTCTTCCTCCCCATCACAGCTACAATTGCCCAGTCTAGTTACTTCCTGACGCCTCACCACCCTTTGGGCAAGTCTATCCCCTCTCCCTGCCTGAGACCCTAGCCATGTCTGCCTACATTAAGGAGAATCGGGAGAGAGGGTTCATCCGGAAGCCTTCCTCCCGAAGCCAGATTCTTCTTTGTAAAAAAGAAGGATGAATCTCTTCATCCATGTATCGATAACCATGGTTTGAACCAAATCACGGTCAAGAATAAGTACCCCTTGCCGCTCATTTCAGAACTTTTCAATAGAATTCGTGGGGCCAAGGTGTTCACGAAGCTGGATCTATGCGGGCCTATAACTTGATCCGTATCCGCAAAGGTGATGAGTGAAAACCGCATTCAACACCCGAGGTGGTCACTACGAATATCTCGTGATACCCTTTGGACTGTGTAACGCTCCTGTCACGATGCGGGGTGTAGACCCACTGGGCCGTACCGCGTAGCAGGATGACAGCTGGCCAAACAGGTAAAGTACAGAGTCTATAGTTCAGAGAGGATACCTGAGATGTAGACAGTAGCAAGACAGGCACGGCTGGGACCAGGCGGCGGGTAAACGTCAGGTGTGGCGTAGCAGAACAGGTGTGGAACGCAGCACAACACGCCAACAGCTCAGCACGGCACTAGATCAGGATAGCACGGGAACAGGATACAGGAATAGGGCACACTAGGAAGCTGGAAGACACTAGGGGACCATTAGCACGACAAACTTTGGATAACAAACAACGCTCTTGCAAGCAACAAGAGGGCAGAGTCTTTTTTTATAGCCCAGAGCATTCTGGGCTAGATTGCAGACTTCCTGCAATTATGCGAGGACTAGCCCTTTAAGGCCGTGCACGCGCGGGCATGCGCGCCCTCCAGAGATAGTCTCGATATCCGGAAGTGAGTGCCGGCACCTCACAGGAGAACGACGCTGCAAGCAACTCGAATGTCCATGGCCACGGCCGTCGAGGGGTAAGTCAGAATGACGGGCCGTGGCCATAGACGTTACAGCTCCAGCTGTGTTCTAAGAGTTCATGAATGACATCTTCCTGGATCTGCTGTACACCGTGTTCCAAATTATTATGCACATTGGATTTAAGTGTCATAAACATTTAATTATTAGTTTTTCAATTAAACTCCTGGATGGTATTGTGTCTTAGGGCTCTTTGGATCATTGTAATAAATCTCAGACACCTGTGATAATTAGTTTGCCAGGTGTGCCCAATCAAAGGAAAACTACTTAAGAAGGACGTTCCACATTATTAAGCAGGTCACAGGTTTCAAGCAATATGGGAAAGAAAAAGGATCTCTCTGCTGCCGAAAAGCGTGAAATAGTGCAATACCTTGGACAAGTTATGAACACATTGGATATTTCAAGAAAACGTAAGCGTGATCATCGTACTGAGAAAAGATTTGTGGCTGATTCAGAACACAGACGGGTTCATTCAGATAAAGGCATAATGAGGAAGGTTTCTGCCAGACAAATGAATAGGATTAGGAGAGCAGCTGCTAAAATGCCATTGCATACAGCAAACAGGTATTTGAAGCCGCTGGTGCCTCTGGAGTCCCGCGAACTTCAAGGTGTTGGATCCTCCAGAGGTTTGCAAGTGTGCATAAAGTTATTATTCGGCCATCCCTAAACAATGCTCACAAGCAGAAACGGTTGCAGTGGGCTCAGAAATAAATGAAGACTAATTTTCAAACCGTGTTGTTTACTGATGAGTGCCGTGCAACCCTGGATGGTCCAGATGGATGGAGTAGTGGATGGTTGGTGAATGGCCACCATGTCCCAACAAGGCTGCGACGTCAGCAAGAAGGTGGCGGAGTCCTATTTTGGGCTGGAATTATGGAGAGAGAGCTGGTAGGCCCCTTTAGGGTTCCCGATGTTGTGAAAATGACCTCTGCAAAGTACATAGGGTTTATGACTGACCACTTTCTTCCGTGCTACAAAAAGAAGAACCGTGCCTTCCGTAGCAAAATTATCTTTCATTCATGACAATGCACCATCTCATGCTGCAAAGAATACCTCTGTGTCATTGGCTGCTATGGGCATAAAAGGAGAGAAACTCATGGTGTGGCCCCCATGTTCCCCTGACCTCAACCCTATTGAGAACCTATGGAGCATCCTCAAGCAAAATATCTATCAGGGTGGGAGGCAGTTCACATCAAAACAGAAGCTCTGGGAGGTTATTCTGACATCCTGCAAAGATATTCAAGCAGAAACTGTCCAAATACTCACAAATTCAATGGATGCAAAAATTGTGAGGGTGATATGGCCTGTTAACTTGGCCTGTTAAGTCTTTTTGATTGAAAGAGCTTTTGATTTCTGTAACTATGACCTCCTGATGCTGCAAATTCAAAAAATGACCATTTTAGTTCTCTTTACAACCTTTAAAATGTTTTGATCTCTATTGTGCATAATAATTTGAAACAGTGCATTTTGAGTTTTTTACTTCTAAAAAAAAATCTGTTATCATTCAGAGATTTGTTCAATAAAATTTGCATTATACTCCAACGGTTGATGGCTTGAAGATTATACTGACTGTCATTTGCATCGACTATTTAGGAAAATCAGCGAAAAATAACATTTGCATAATAATTTGGAATGCGGTGTATGTCTGTGTGGTGGTCTATCTGGACCACATCCTGATCTACTCCACTGATTTGACGATACATTGGAAGCATGTTTGCCAAGTTCTGTCTCGGTTAAGGTGGAATCTCCTGTATGCTAAACTCGAGAAGTATGTATTCGAGAGGAACTCTCTGTCCTACCTGGGTTACATTGTGTCCAACCATGGACTCAAGATGGATCCCGAGAAGGTAAAATTCATCTTAGAGTTGCCACATCCACAGTATATACAACGATTTCTAGGATTCGCAAACTTCTATCAGCAATTTATCCCGAACTTCTCATCTCTGACTGACCCAATTTCTGCCCTCACCAAGAAGGGGGTGGACGCCAAGGTTTGGCCTCTGGAGGCAGAGTCAGCATTTATAACCCTCAAGAACGCTTGCATCTCGGCCGTTCACTCTGGAGGTGGATGCATCCTCCTTTGGTGCTGGAGCACTACTATGTCAAAAGAACTCTAAGGGCAAGATGGTGGCCTGTGGCTTCTTTTCTAAACTATTCTCTCCGGCTGAACGTAACTATTCCATGGGAGATCAGGAGTTGCTGGCCGTCAAGTTGGCATTAGAGGAGTGGAGACACTTGTTGGAGGGCACGGTTCACCCTATTACCATTTATACTGATCACTAGAACCTCATGTACCTACAGTCAGCATAACGGCTAAATCCTCACCAAGCCAGGTGGTTGCTGTTCTTCGCCCGATTTCAATTCTTTCTTCATTTCCGTCCTGCCGATAAGAATGTGAATGCTGATGCCCTGTCTCGATTATTTGAGACTAATCACTCTGAGGAGATCCCTCAATAAATTATAGATCCTTCTAGGATTATTGCCGCTAACCCTTTGCAAATTAGAGACATTTCTCCTGCAAAGTCTTTTGTTCGGCTTGCAGACCGGAGGAGAATTCTCCGCTGGGGACACAGCTCCAAACTGGCACTCTGGTGTCCGAAAAACTCTGGACTTTACAGCCCGTCACTACTGGTGGCCTACGTTGCCTAGAGATGTTACGGACTACGTCTCTTCATGTACAAACTGTGCCACGAGTGTAGCGTCCATGGCCGCGGGCCGTCGGGTTTACTCACCTCCCGACGCCCGCAGCCATGGATCTGTGACCGCTGGTCCCCGTCTCCCTCCTAGGAGACGCCAGCGCTCACTTACGCTCCGTTCGGCTGTGTCCCGTAGGGTGCGCGCGCACGCTCGCGCCTGGCCTTAAAGGGCCACCGCGCGCAATTAGGAAATCGTCATCATCATCAACTGCCACGATTTCCTGGTCTATAAGAAGGCCCCTGGCCTTCTAATCCTTGCCTAAGCGTTGTTAGTTTTCCCAGTCTGTCTTGCAAATGGTCCCTTAGTATTTCCCGTTCCTGTTGTTACCCGTACCTTGTTCCCCGTTCCTGTTTCCCGTGCTTTGCCTTAGTATCAAGTCGTGCCGCGTCCTGTGTCATCTGCCACGTTCAGAGGAATCTGCCACGTCCTGTGTCATCTGCCACGTCCGGAGGAATCTGCCACGTCCTGTGTCATCTGCCACGTCCGGAGGAATCCGCCACGTCTGGCGCAACTTGCGGCTCCTGTGTCATCTGCCACGTTTGGCGCCAGCTGCTGCACCCATCTCATCTGTGCCAGAGCTGCGGCCACCATCTGGACTATTCAGGTAACCTTGTGCGGGACATTGTATTTCTGGGGTGTCCTGTTGTTTGGCCAGCTGCCTCCCCGCTGCGGCGGTGCGGCCTAGTGGGTCCACTAACCCGCTCCGTGACAACGAGCAAGTCTACTCGTTCCAAACCTGCTGGTCTTCTCCTACCCCTGCCTGTCCCTGATGCCCCTTGGCAGCATATTGCTATGGACTTTATTACAGACCTTCCCCCCTCAGCTGGATGTACTGCGGTCTAGGTAGTAGTGGATCATTTCTCTAAAATGGCACATTTCATTCTGTTGACTGGTCTTCCGTCTGCTCCTCGCCTTGCAAACCTATTTATTCTTCATATTTTCCTCTGCACATTGTCTAGGATCGGGGTGTACAGTTCACGTTCAAGTTCTGGAGAACACTGTGCAACCTGCTAGATGTTTAGCTGGACTTCTCCTCCGCCTACCACCCACAGTCCAATGGTCAGGTGGAGAGGACCAATTAAATTGTAGAGAACTATCTTCATCATTTTGTTTCCGCCCAACATGACAATTGGGTTCAACTTCTGCATGGGCGGAATTCTCGTACAACAACCACACAAGTGAGTCTACTTCTTCGACTTCCTTCTACATTTTGTACAGCCAGCATCCCCGAGTTCTTCTTCCTGTGCCAGTCATGACTCAAGTACCAGCAGCTAACTCTTCATTTGGGACTTTTATTCACATCTGGCAGCAAACTAAGGCTGCCATTCTCCAATCGGTGGCCTGCATGAAAAAGCAGGCTGACAAAAAAAGAATAGTTCCTCCTCATTTCTCTCCTGGAGTCAAAGTCTGGCTGTCCTCGAGAAACATTAGACTCAAGATGCCTTCTCACAAATTCGGTTCCAGGTTCCTCAGTCCTTTCGAAATCCTGCAAAGGATAAACCCTGTATCCTGTAAACTTCGGTTTCCTCCTATGCTCAAGATTCCCAACTCTTTCCATGTGTCCCTCCTTAAACCTGTGGTCCTGAACTGCTAGAGTAAAACTCCTGGTTCTGTGGCTGCTCCCAGCGGTTCATCTGATGTGTTTGAGGTGAAGGAGATCCTGGACTGCAAGAGGGTAGGAGGAAGGACTTTCTATTTCTGGAAAGGGTTTGGTCCTGAGGAGAGAGCCTGGGAACCAGAGGAGAACCTTAATGCTCCTACCCTCATTAAAAAATTTCTCTCTCGCTCTGGACCCAAGAAGAGGGGGCGTAAGTGTGGGGGGGTATTGTTACGGCCGCAGTCACGGACAGCAAACTCCCTTTACCTACCTCCCACAGGTCTTCCTCTTCCTGCCGACGTCTCCCTCCCAGAGACGCCAGCACATGTGTCAGCTCTGTCCCGTAGTGTTCACTAGAGGGCGCGCGTGCTGGTTTACGGCCTTAAAAGGCCAGCGCGCGCATATGTAATTAATTATGCTCAGATCACCTTGAACTATAATAAGGGTCCTGCCCTTTCGATCCTTGCCTGAGCGTTGGTTGTAATTCCCATGTTAGTCTTGCAAACGGCCCCTTAGTGTTACCCTGTTCCCAGTGTTCCCATTCTCTGCTACCTGTATCCCGTGCTGTGTTATTGTTCCTGAGCCTGTTTAGTAATTGGAGTCGTGTCCTTCTGCTCCTGCTGTCATCCGCAATGTCTGGAGCAACCTGCTGTTATCCGCCACTTCTGGCGCAAACTGCTGCACTTGCTGTCATCCGCCACGTCTGGTGCAACCTGTCACATCCACCTCCATCCATGCTAAAGCCCCTGTCAATTGTCTGGAACTAAATCTGGTACATTCGTGCTACGTACTTCTTTTATAGACTAGTGCATTGACTGTGATTTGGCCAGCTGCCTCTCTGCTACGGCGGAGCGGCCTAGTGGGTCCACATACCCCTAGATCGTGACAGTAACGTAGTACAGCAAGTATCTGAAGATGTATCAGACAAGATTTTACCTCCACTAGCCCCTGCTGAACCCCTCTGCAGCAGCCAGTTCCTATTAGCCCCTCAAGAGGCAACCCCCCATCCCATCTGGTCTCAATAGGGGCAGCTGGAATACAATCCCACCAGTCACAAAAATTACCGTAGCAGGTCTCACCACGGTCCATGTGGCATCACCAACATCAGGGCTAACAAAGTGGAAATACGGTAGACAAATGCACAAGGACATGCGATAGTGCCTATATGGGAAGCAGCACATGCATACCCCCAAATTCCACACTGCCCCAGAGTACCTGATATTCTGGGATTTGCATGTAGTTCATCCTTCTGTAGACCACTGACCATAGTAGTAACTGAGGATGCTGGTTACGTCCACCAGCCCACGCAAGAACCCAGGCTTCTTCCTACTCTAGCAGCCACAGTGCTCCAGTCCCAGGCAGCCGGCCAAGGATACTTGTGCAGCAGCATACTGTCTCCAGGCCAGCCATCAGCCTCAGCAATCATCCTCCAGGCTTGCGCACGTAGACACTGCACATGCCGCACCAGTACAGCATGTCTTCATACATGCCAAACCAGCGTATCTCTGCAAGACCCTCGTCCTCAACTGCGGAGGCAGAGAACGAGAGTCCAAACCAAAACGTAGCCAAGCAGGATGACCATGAAGCACGCCCCCAGCCAGACCACAATCACCCCGACTGAGGCAGCACACTGGCCCACTGCTGAGGCCTCTGTCCTGGCAATGAGGTTATTTCACACGGGACATAACACAGAAAGACAGACAGACAGCACAGAGCAAACTTATCTAGCTGACGCTCCAGTAGCACTCAACTATCGAAACGTCTGCAGCATTTACAGTAGCAGCAAAGTGAATGAGATTTAGAAAATCTCTTGCCTACCCTGCGGAAATAAACCTAAGAAAGTGTTCTGCGGTGCAGCTTTCAATTCCGCATCATGTCAATTTATGCTGCGGGTTCTGTGCTGAGATGCTGCGTATTTGGCCCATACACTTCAATAAGAAGCATCAGTTTTACAACAGATTTGTGTTGTTGCCGTTTTTACAGCTTTTACACAGTGCAAACGCAGGAAAACCCCACTGGAAATCTGCAGGTACACATATACTTTGCAATAATCAATGTTTAAAATCTGCATATCCGCAGGTAAAACCACTGCGGATAAAACTGAGCGTTTCTACAGCAATATGCTCAGCAAAAATGCACTATTTGTTGTGGATTTCTTTGACAATTTATCTGTGTGCTTTTTTTTTTAGATATGTAGCACCACTCATGTGATCTATTATGCAACCTGTGGATGTCCCAAGGTATATGTGGGACTAACATCGAGGCAATTACGAATTCGCATTCGGAAACCCATGCGGGACATTGTTGCTGCAAAGGAGATTAATTATCTGACTCTATTAAAGACCATCCCTAAGCACTTTAAACTATGTTGTAACAAGTTCTTTGTTCATGTCGGACACACCTATGGAAGACACCGCCCCCTGGAATGCAAAGAGGAGTGTGCAGAAGAATGTACAGGAAAAGTTACAGCTGGAGAGCGAATAGAATTTAAGCAAGTCCCACATCTATAGGGAGGGGCATGTGTCTTCTCTGTGTTTGTTTCTTTGTTCTGAATAAAGTTCAGTTCCTCCTGGCTGACATTGAAGCTGTACCTCAGACATTTGTGTGATGGACTTCTCTCCAGGCATGCCTTCAGCTTTAAATTTACAGAGGTGGTTATTCGGTGTGAAATACGGACCTGACATTTGGTGCCGAAGCCCGGGATCTCACTCGAGGAAAAATCAAAATCCGGACAGTCGACAATCACAGGGTAAAACAGAGGACTCAAAGTTGCCCACTGAAGGAATTTGATCACCTCCGCAATAACACGGTAAGCGAATTGATTTTATAAATCTTCGTCTTATCTGTGTTAGTGGGCAGTCTTGTGGCGATCTGTAGAACCCTTTTGTTGATTTCCTGGATTATCTCAGGCGACAGAGGTGATATTTTCCGCTGTGAGGTAAAAAAACCTGTGAGACCTTAGTCGCGCCCGACTAACCATCCTCTGGGTAATTAGGGACTAAATAAAGATTATATAAGCGATCGGAGAGTTATCGACTGTGAAATTTTAATATTTCCAGCGTAGTCGGAGAGTCTAAAATAAAATTATATTTCGGCGGACCGGGGGCTGTAGACTGAGGAATTTTAATATTTCCTGCGAGGCCTGGGAGTCGTTGACCGAAAATTGTTATATTAATTACGTGTATAATATAGACTGTTAGGCATATGATTTAATGAAGCGAAGAGAAGAGGAAGTTAGGAATAAGAAAGGTATTGTATGTATTAGAAAACGGGACCATCCGACGCCCGGTAATGGCTTCCGTACCTCATGTTGAGTGTGTCCTCATTGTTCGTGGTAAACCACCCCCCCCCCTTCACAGCTGCGCACTGTGTTTCCAATGGGAGAGGCTGCCCCCCCCCCTGCCCCTGATGTGGCCACGCCCGGCCCAACCAAATCAGTATGAAATAATCACCTTGTTAATTTTGTCATTTGTAGTGTTTTTTCTATTTACAGAAGTTCCAGTCTAGTTCACTGATGAAACAACACGTAATCATAATATAGAGATGGTGGCCGACAGATTGTATTGTTAAAGATTATGTGGTTGATGTTTTGAACGTAGATAATTCCTATACAATGGTGTGATGAATGATTGCAGATACGTATGTTGTTTTGCCGGCATTGAAAGTGTTAAGATTGTGAGACTAGAAGTTGTGAGAAATGAGTGTGTGACCCCCCCTCCCTCTCCCCTGTAGTGTGCTGTGTTTGGGAGGAGGAGGGGGGCTCACTGGGTGCAGTCTGCAGGGCTGATGAGACAAAGGATTTCAATATGCACTGCTTTTAGATATATATATATATATCAGTAATGTGTACAAACCTAAATAAATTTCTTCTCTTTTGCGCATGCGCTGTTGTTTATAAAAGTTACGATATTTATGTGTTCTGATGTGATCAGATTTCATGTGTTTTGATGTTAATTCAGATGTATTAAACTTTAGATACTTAGATACTGTGAGACACGGGGTTTTGAAAATGTATGTGTCCCCCACCGTTCCCTATTTATATATACAGTTTATTGGTTTGCAGTAATTAATGTTATCAGAGATAATATATTTATTTTTTTTTTATTTTTTTTTATTGAATAACTAACTACAATTGTTTTGTTTTTGATTTCACACATGAGTTATGTCATTGTAAAGATAAAATGTATTTTCGTCAGGAAAAAGTCATTTTTGTTTCAGGCTGTTGCACATTACAGGGGGTTAAATTAGTGTTATGTTGAGATGTAGTTTTGAACTCTGCTACATTACTTTCGCAGAGTCCACAAAGGGGGGAAGGGTGAAGGAACTGATCAGGTACAATTTTGGTTTGATCAGGTACAATTTTGGTTTGCTTTGAGTTAATTTGGTTTCAGAAGATCTAAAAATGTGTAAGAGACCCCAATGAGTAATCCAGATTAAATGTGTATGAGAGTAACCTACATTTTGAGGTTTGTGTAGATGGTTGTGTAAGAGACCATCCCCCTCCAGCAAATTTACGCAGGAGGCAGAGGTGACGTCACTCACACGAGTCTTTATGGATTTAGATGTGGGAGAAGGCAAACAAAAATTGTCTGGACATTGTTAATTTGATGTAAAGTTTTTAGGAATGTTTTCTGCTTTATTTGTTTTTGTATTAATCAAGTATTTGCAGAACCTGATAAAAGTGAGATTCTCAAAGTGCTCGTGATTATCAGATGAGTGTGGAGAAGTGTATAACATTTGGTTTTATTTTTGAGATGTTCTATCTATATGTGACATTGGTTTTTAATGTAAATTTGTAATAAAGAGATATTTTATTATATAATATGTACAAGACAGGATACGAGGCACCAGGTAAATTACCCAGAAACCACTCTCACCTTCTTGTTCATCTCAAGGAGCGGAGCTGGAGGTGCTCGCTGAGGCTTGTAACCTGGCAGAAGGTAAGACGGCCGACATTTACACTGACTCTAGGTACGCTTTTGGCATCGCCCACAATTATGGGCCCATTGGTAGTAGGGACTTTATTTGATCATCGGGTAAGCCAATTGAGAGAGCGAGAGAAGACAGACCTGACAACAAGAGTATGTGCGGCCAGGTGTCAGTAAATTGGCTTGTCCCTGAATACAATAATGCCACCGCTAGGTTTGTAGCAGCCGGCATGATGTGCGCACGGCATGACATAGGTAAAACAGCAAAGGTACCTGTGAAAAGTGAAGCCCGGCCAGATTACCCGTCCCAGCGACTGCAGAACATACAACTACCCGAGGTAGAAGTGTATGACAAAGTGCTCATGTGTGTAGACCTGTTCTCAGGGGGGGCCTGAAGCCTGGCCTGTATTTTTCCCACTGCAGACCTTGTGTGTAAGTGATGGGGGGAACAATGTTATCCCAAGTATTGAACTGGTGTTTGTACAATGATAAGATGTCAGCAGTTCTCTAGACATTGTCCCAAGGTTGGTTTGTTTAATAACTGTATTTAAGAAGGGTTGTGGGAATATTAAATACTGAGGTTAAGTTTTATGTAAAGTTCTGGACCAGCCTTAGCATTGGACTATTAGAGTCATGCGTCAGATAAAAGGTACAGAAGTGGAATATTCCCATTAGAAAACATTTTTATTTGTTTATTTTTTATTTTTGTTGTGAAAGGGAAATTTTAGAGCAGAGAATTCTGTGCAGTGTATATGTGTATGTATAGATATGTATATAAAGAAGAATCAATTTGTAAGTTTTAGTTACTGACCAGTGTGAACGTTTGATGTAAAGATGCTATTTGTTAATGTTTTTCTTCAAATTAATTATTTGATTAAGATCAATTAATGTTTATACAATGAAAAAGCTTGTTCTCCACAGGAAGAGTCCAACTGGGAGCGGAAGGCGTGAGAACCAGATTCTGACAGAATGTGGATGGATAAAGGAAGGTAAACCGGTACCACCCAAGGCACTCTTGATGGCTTTTGCATTGATGGTGTATGACCTCACATATGCCCCAAGACTGCAAGGATCGATTTGGTAAGATCTAATTGGTATGTCCCAGGTTTTACAGCTGTCGCTGCTAAATTCTGTTAGAGCTGTTTGATTTGCCTACAGAACAGTCCTGGCAGACCGGTGCCAACCTTATCATACCCGCCTCCCACGAAGAGAACCGACCTTGAGAGGCCTTCCCATGCAATACAAATTAGAGTAAGAAAAATTGGTTTGAGACACTTGTCAGATAAACATGTGGAATCTGTGTATCTTTCTGTGAGGTGGAGATGTTCCAGGCAATCAGCTGAGATCAAGGTACAAATCCTGCTGAAAGGGTATCACCAAGTGCAAATGAAATGTACCCAATAAGTTACACATCTTCTAGGTGCCCTGTCCATTGTAACAGAGAAGTTTTTCCTTATATAAAGGTGTTTGATGTCATTTAGGGGCCTGCCATTATTGTATGTACTTAGAACAACGTTTATAGTGTATGCGGATGATGTTATCACCAGATTAGTATTTATTTTAACAATTGACAAGAGTTGGGGGTCCCCAGCAAGTGCCAGTAAATATGAACTAAAAGACTTTTAACACGATGAACTCCATCACTGAGATGCGGCAGGCACAGCCTGAGCCACTACAACGCGTTTATCATGAACTGACGGCAGTGTCACAATTCTAAGCAGCCGCCCAGACAAGTAACTTGCCAGAGGAAGAGTACAGATGCGGAGGGTTTGATAGTCACAGTACAACTCCACTAATCCGCCTACGTGGGATCTCACCCCAGGCTCACAACATGAGGTGCTATGTACAGCCTGATGACGTAAACCAAAGGAGACGGTGTCGGACAGATGAGAAGGACCAAACCAAGTCCTGATGACGTCAGTAATGATCAAAGTAAAGACCAAAGACCTGAGTGAATCCGTCAGCAGGATCAAGTGTTTTGATAAGTAAGTGGCTAGGAGGGGGTAATAATAACTCCCCCACTGGACACCAACGTAGTCTGACTCCACAATTGTGTGGGTTACCCTGATGGTGACAGTCAGTGAAGAGCAGAAGACAGGAGAAGAAGAAGACGATGGTGTACAGGACTGGCAATGAACTGATGGGACCCGAAACCTGAGGGTGATAGCATTATGATTATTAGTTGAGGCCCTATTGTTTATAATGTCTGAGGTTTATAATTATAATGTATGTGTGTAAATATGCCACGGTGCTGCAAATTACAATCTGAGGAGTTTTATGTGGAGGTGTGAGGTGAAGGTCACTGTGCTGCCCATGACCTGTCATATCTGCAGGGGTAAAGTCCCATTAGGACAGTAAGTGACAGTGCGACAATTACTGTTAATAAAAATGTAGACCGGATTAATTATATATATATATATATATTACAACCAGCAGCGGTTTGTAGATTATATCAAGACAACCATCCTGTATCCAGAGGAGAATAGGGAAAGTTAGGACCACTCCGACACCTTGTAAGTCCAGGTACAAAGGGGGGTTACTCATCAGGAGTAGCTCGTCTCAAGCTGGTGAAGAAATCCAAAACCCCTACCCGCCTGGTTCCAGTGGTCAGTGGTAGGTTGCTAGGCAAGACTCAGGGATAGAGTAATAATATTTTTAGGGGGGACTGTGAGGGATCAATACTATGTATATTGTTTGAAAAATATTATCCTCACACATGTATATACATTTCAGTTCTTTGTGTAATATACTGATATATATATATAACAAGTTCTTTGTTCATGTCGGACACACCTATGGAAGACACCGCCCCCTGGAATGCAAAGAGGAGTGTGCAGAAGAATGTACAGGAAAAGTTACAGCTGGAGAGCGAATAGAATTTAAGCAAGTCCCACATCTATAGGGAGGGGCATGTGTCTTCTCTGTGTTTGTTTCTTTGTTCTGAATAAAGTTCAGTTCCTCCTGGCTGACATTGAAGCTGTACCTCAGACATTTGTGTGGTGTACTTCTCTCCAGGCATGCCTTCAGCTTTAAATTTACAGAGGTGGTTATTCGGTGTGAAATACGGACCTGACATTGTCATGGGTGCGACCCTAAGGGCGGATTCACATAAACGTGAACTTCCGTGTGACGCGCGTGATTCGCGCAACAGCAGTAAAAACTATGAATGAAAACAGAAAAGCACCACGTGCTTTTCTGTTTACAAACAGTGTCATAATGATGGCGGCTGCACGAAAATCACGCAGCCACGCATCATACGCTGCTGACACACGGAGCTTTTATGGACCATTTGCGCGCGCAAAATGCCACGTTTTTTTCGTGTGAATCCGGCTTCAGTCTGAGTAAAATTTTCATCTTTCCCAGAGATTCTAAAATTGAATCCAGTTATCAGCTCCATATGATGTGCTTTTGACTCTGTGCATACTTATTTACTCCCTTCTTCTATGTTTGTTCACTTTGAGTATGTGTTGTTATGTGCTATATACTTTTTTTGCTCTGTATTTTTGCTTTTTATATTATATTTTATTATTTTTTCACTTGCTTTCACGATGTATGTTGCGACATAATCACTTCCGATCATCAATGTCACTGTGACTGTGTGATATGTTATTGATATTAATTAATTTAAATTTTATTAATTTACAAATTATTTTTTCCCCACACAGTATATATTTCATTGACTATTTGTCACACTGTTGTCCCTCTCTTCTGTCTTTTTGAGACAGTTATACACTGTTATGGCTGTAATGCTAGACTATGCACAAATTACGGTACGCCGTTTCACCTGTCTTTTTTATATTATATTGTTGCGTCACAGACTGGTAGGATGGGACTGAAGGATGACCATGTCGGCATTACCATATAATTCATTTGAGATGTCCATAATAATTGTCCTTGGATGTACTTGCATGATCCGAGCTGTGGTTCCGCATGAGCGGCGATGTGGGGCGAGGGGTAAGGCATGCTCTATGCTATGATATCATTACCCTCCCTTCTACCCTTCGTTTTTTTGGGGAGTTTCTGACACACTGTTTCTATAAGGCTTTATTCAGACGAACTGGAAAAACGTCTGTGCAACGCGCGTGATTTGCACGCACGTTGCACGGACCTATATTAGTCTATGGGGCCGTGCAGACATTTCCGGGATTTTTACTCCGCGTGAGTCCGCTGAAAAAAAGTCACGACATGTCCGTTCTTTCGGCGTTTTGCGGGAATCACGCACCCATTGAAGTCAATGGGTGCGTGAAAACCATGCATGCCACACGGAAGCACTTCCGTGCGAACTGCGTGATTCGTGCAACAGCTGTCAAAAGGATGAATGTAAACAGAAAAGCACCACGTGCTTTTCTGTTTACAAACATCCAAATGGAGTGTCATAATGATGGCGGCTGCGCGAAAAGCACGCAGCCGCGCATCATATGCTGATGCCCCACGGAGCTGTTAGGGTAAGTGGCTTTTGCGCATGCAAAACGCCGCCTTTTTGCATGCGCAAAAACGCCACGCTCGTGTGAGTGAGGCCTAAGGCTAGCTATGCCTGGCTACCATGCTAGGTTCTATCTCTAGTCTGTGACTTTACTCCCCACATATTCTTGGTTCTAGTAGATCTGATAATGTATACTGCCAGCACTCAGTAATCTAGATAGTTACGCAGCATGTATTTATAACATCAGTATTTTGGATTGTTCAAATCACAGTAATTGCCTGTTTTACCATTGTAAACAACAGGGATTGTGTATCCCTATATTATGAACATATGTGGAGTTTACCCTAGTCTATACATGGCCGTTGTACAGATCTGATTTTGGTTCCTCTGCAGTTTTATATATGTCCTCATTTTTAAACTGATATAATAAAAATTTATATTTTCTACTTTTTCAATAGTAGTGTTTGACTCCTTTTTTCTCTGTGTTAATATATGTAATTGTGGAGTTTCTACTCTGGTAATAATTTCTTCTGAGATATTTTGGAGGTGGTAATACATTGCATTGGTACCATCTAACCATTTACCTGCCCTGTGAGATTTGTTGTCTTTAACATAATTGGTACCGCCACATCTGTAACACCCCATAATATACAATGAATGCGTTATTTGTCCCGCACAGTTCATCTTGCAACCCAAAACCGGGAATAAAAAGTAATCAAAAAATTTTCCCAAAAAATGGTACCAATGAAAACTAAAAGTCAAAACAAGCCATCATACAAATCTGTCGTTGAAAATTTAAAAATGCTATGTCTCAGGCTTTATTCACGCGAATGTGTGCATTTTGCGTGCGCAAAAAAATGCAGCGTTTTTTTGCGCGTTACAGTTCCGTGTGTCATCAGTGTTTGGTGCGTGGCTGCTTGATTTTCACGCATATGCCATGCTTATGACACGCGGTTTTGAAATTTAGAAAAAGAAATGAAGGAAGTGCTTTTATTTTTTCCTTCATTTCTTTATCTACTGTTGTGCGAATCACGCGCGACACACGGAAGTGCTTCCGTGTAACGTGCGCGATTTTCACGCAGCCATTGACTTCAATGGGTGGGTGATGCGCGAAAAACGGCCAAGTATAGGACGTCGCGAGTTTTACGCAGCGGCCATACACTGAGTGAAAATCACGGACTGTCTGAACAGCCCCATTCACTAACATAGGTCCGCGCGTATCACGGACGTTAAACACATTCGTGTGAATAAGGCCTTAGAATGTGGTGAAATAAATTTGTAAAAAGTGTTTTGTGTAAAAATAGTAAAACATATCAAAAACAATACCAATTTGGTATCGTCATAATCGTTATGACCAGTAGAATAAAGTTAACATTTTATTTATACCACACAGTGAAAGTAATAAAAATAAATCCCCCAAAAACTATGGTCAAATTGCTATTTATTTTTTTTAATTTCCTCTCAATTTTTTTTTTAAGTTATTCAATACATTATATATACCCCAAAATGGTTCCTATAAAAACTACAACTCATCCCGCAAAATACAAGGTCTCATACAGCTACATTCAAGAAATAATAAGGTACAACCGCGGGAACACAGAGGAAGAAAAAATGAGTTATGTCTCAAAGGTGTTAAAAAGCACTTAAAGGAAAGGTGTTTAAAATTAGTTTTATTTGATATCTTGTAATATATGGGCATATGTTAACTAAGTATTTTACCATGTGCCCTAATGTTACTTTATTTATTAATAATTTTGTCTTCCTGTGGAGGCAGCCATCTTTATTAGCATCTGTATATGTGTCTCCTTGTAGAAGGTGCCACACAGCCTCCCTTGTAGATAGTGCCACACCCCCCCTTGTAGATAGTGCCACACAGCCCCCTCTTGTATATAGTGCCACACCCACTTGTAGATAGTGCCTCTCAGACCCCCCTTGTAGATGGTGCCTCACTGCCCCCCTTGTAGATAGTGCCACTCAGCCCCCCTTGTATATAGTGCCACTCAGCCCCCAAGGTCAGGCCAGAGGTCGGTACACAGATTTTCAGATTAAGTGGAGTCAAGAAACAGCTAAGTCAAACACAGAGAACAACAGGACCAATTCTATAAAACCTACCTCCATGGATGAGAATCAAGCAAGGAATTCTGGGTGCATTTTCCTATGTCACTCACCTCAGTGGGGTGATAATGCACCTCAGCCACAACTCTGGAACTAATATGCTGTGGGGGGGGGGTGTGGCTACGTTCCGGATCGCGGTCCCCAATAGGTTACTTTCTGCCATCAAATTCTGTTTCGCTATGATTTACATGTTCTGTAATCTGATAGAACCTCATAGAATCACTCAATTATTCCCTCTGCACACATAGTGGATCTGTTGTGGATTTTCCGTTTGGATTTAAGGGTGCAATTACACAGCAGAAGACTGTTGCAGAATATTTTTAGCACGGTAATCAGAGCACAATGCAGATTTTATAATTGGCAGCATGCTCATTCTGTTCTGGATGTTCACTGTGGATTTCACTCTTTTCAATATAAAAGGGGTGAAATCTGCAGCAAGAGGCAGAAACGCTGCGAATACGTTGCGTGCGCAGGGGCCTAAATCATCATCTTGCAAGTACTCTGTATTGGACTGTGGCTGGGTGAATCTACCACAAGGGAGGAAGGGGTTCTTTTCTTTACTTTAAATAGGTTGTGAGGCATTAATACGTTTGCTTACTCCAATATACTAGTGTCAGCTTGAACGAAAGTGGCTTAATAAGTAGATTGATAGTCATCAATGTCTAATAAATATAACCTGGCCTCCACACCCCATACTGCTGATCATGGGATCGTATACTGTTTTTAGAGACTACAGTGCTAGTCTTTTGTACCTGCTTGTTTTATTATAGCTGTTGCCATGTCACTGTATGTACTGTTTACCTGCTGGAGTATTTCATGTGCTCACTGGGATATTGCTTGCATTATATTTTACTGCACCTGCTGTATTCTCCATTCATTGTTGTATTTTGTTGCTTGACCTGCTTTCGGCAATAAAGAGTACCGAGTTAGAAACTATATATCGTCTCCTCAATGTTCTCTCTTGACTTGCTCATCTCAGGGATAATATTTCTTCTATTATCCACTATAAATAACTAAATTATAAGATGGTGAAATAGCGTTGTGCATATTGTTATATTTGGAGGACCTAACACATTTAGTGTGGTGATGTACTCCCTGTCAAAGTTAAAAAAACATATTTACACAAAGTATGTCGTTTTTGTTATATATTTTTTTAACAGTGTTGTTAGCAATTCTAAACCTTTGGAACATTCGGACTTATTTTAGGTTACAACTAGCTTATCACACTGGATGTAATTTATCAAACTGTATAACAGAAAAATTGGCTTGTATTGGCAACAAGTCCAATCAGTGCTCAGCTTTCATTTAATAAATTGCTTTGCTCTGAAAAATGAAAGCTGAACTGTGTTTGGTTGTTATGAGCAGCAAGGACAGTTCTCTTTTAGACCGTTTTAATAAATTAGGCATTATCAGAATGGGACATGTGCACAAGCTCTTATTCCTCTTTACATTTACTAGGCTCAAGGTTACTGACATTTTATGTCAAGAAGTTTTTTCTGCTGCCTTTTACTGACAGGCACAGTACCATAAGTTCCTACTAAGTAGAAATGGAAAAGTCCTTTCTCCAGTATAAATAAGCAAAGAAACGGGAAACTTTCCCATGGATACTGAAACATCCGCTATGGGAGTCTACATTTAACTTTGTCACCAAGCTCACACAGTCAGAAATTTGGTCAAGGCCACACATAGCAGCCGCTGTTTGGCTGAAGAGCGGCCGCAAACTTACTAAAAACCACATCGACATGAGGTTTTACTGCAGATCAGCACAGTCATCCAATGTTGTTTACATCCACAAGGTAAAACTACTGTTTTCCTGCAAAAGACGCAGGGACATACAAGCATTTGAAAATGCCACCACTTTGCGGTAAAACATGCCGGCATGGTTTTCCAACTGCTACGTGTAGTTGTATCCTAATTTTTTACTCTAAAGTGGTCAGCATCGAGCCAGAGAGAAAGAAAGAAATGTAACCCCTTACCGACATTTGTTGTATGGATAAGTCATCGAAAGCCAGTGCTTCCTGCAAAATTCCGTATCCATATGACAAATTAATGGCCCGAGCTCGGAAACTGAGTCTGTGCCATCATCCCCGGGTGTCAGCTGTATGCTACAGCTGACACCCTGCCGTAATGGCTGGGACCAAAGTTAGCTCCGATCTCTGCCATTACCCCTTAAATGCAGCGGTCAAAAGCAACCACTGCATTTAAGGTGTTTGTAGCCAATCGCCACCGCAGCGACGAGATTTCTGGGGTGCCGATGGCTGCAATGTCAACCGCAGGCGGCATAACACTGGCCTCCCAGTCTGTCTAGTACAGAAGCCTCCTAGGCCCCACCATGGAGCGGGGAATACAAGGCTTCTGGTAACAAAAGGAAGATGGCGCGAGCTCAGAAGCTGAGCCCGTTTCACCAGCGGTGGGTGTCAGCTGTAGGTTACAGCTAATACCCTGCTGTAACGGCAGGAACCAGAGCTAGCTCCTATCATTGCCATTAACCCCTTAGATGCAGCAGGGGTGCCGAAGGCTGCTATGGCAACAGTAGGTCTAACAATCGCCTCCTGGTCTGCCATTACAGAAGCCGAATAGGCCCCGCCTGGAGGCGGAGTCTAATCGTCTTGCTGTCAGTGAACCACAGACAGTTCCAATACATTGCACTACATAGGTAGTGCAATGTATTAGAACATAAATTATATAGTTGTACCTTCAAGTCCCCTAGTCGGACTAAAACATAAAAAAAGTGAAAAAAAGTTCTAAAAAATTAAATTTTTAAGTAATAAAACAAAACACAATTGCCCTTTTTCCCTTATCAAATCCATTATTATTGAAAATAAATAAATGAACCATACATATTTGGTATTGCCTAGGTGAATACCTTGAGGGGTGTAGTTTCTAAAATGAGGTCACTTCTGGTGGGGTTTCCACTGTTTTGGTCCCACAGGACCTTTGCAAATGCGACATAGAACCCAGAAACCAATGCTGCAAAATCTGCACTCCTAAAACCAAATGGCGCTCCTTCTAAGCCCTGCCGTGTTCCCAAACAGCAGTTTATTACCACATATGAGGTATTGCCATACTTGGGAGATATTGCTTTACAAACGTTAGGGGTGCTTTTTCTCCTTTATTTGTTGAGCCAATGAGAAATTTAGTGCTAAATCTATGTCTTATTGGAAAAAAATAACATTTTTATTTTAACAGCCCAATTTGAATAAAATCTATGAAACATCTGTGGGGTAAAAATGCTCACCACACCCCTAGATGAATTCCTCAAGGGGTATAGTTTCCCAAATGGAGTCACTTTTGGGGAGTTTCCGCTGTTTTGGTCCCACAAGGGCTTTGGAAATGCGCCATGGTGCCAAACCAATCCAGAAAATCTGCGCTCCAAATGCCGCTCCTTCCCTTCTGAACCCTGCCATGTGCCCAAACAGCAGTTTATAACCACATATGGGGTATTTCAATACTCTGGAGAAGTTGCTTTACAATGTCAGGAGGCTTTTTCTTCTTTATTCGTTGTGGAAATTGTTTTGATTTTTTAGTTAAAACAACATCTTATCAATAAAAAATTAAAATAAAAATATTTTCACGTCCAAATTCTAATAAGATCTACACCCCTAGATGAATTCCTTGTGGGAGTAGTTTCCAAACTGGGGTCTTTTTGGGGGTATTTACTTTGTTTTGGCATCACAAGAACTCTTAAAACGTGACATGGTGCCTAAAATATAATCTAATAAAAAGAAGGCCACAAAATCCTCTAGGTGCTCCATTGATTCTGAGGCCTGTGCTTCAGTAAATTAGCACACTAAGGCCACATGTGGGATGTTTCTAAAAACTGCAGAGTCTGGGCAATAAATATTGTGTTGCGTTCCTCTGGTAAAACATTCTGTGTTACAGGGAAAAAAAAAAGGATTAAAAGTGAATTTCTGCAAAAAAAAATAAATTTGAAAATTTCACCCCTACTTTGCTAATTCTTGTGAAACGCCTAAAGGGTTATGAAACTTTCTAAATGCTGTTTTGAATACTATGAGGGTGCAGTTTTTAAAATGGGGTGATTTATGAGGGTTTGTATTGTATGGGCCCCTCATAGCCACTTCACAACTGAACTGGTCTCTGTAAAAATAGCCTTTTGAAATTTTCTTTAAAATCTGAGAAATTTCTGCAAAAGTTCTAAGCCTTGTAACGTCCTAGTAAAATAAAAGGATGTTCAAAAAACGATGCCAATCTAAAGTAGACATATGGGAAATGTTAATTGGCAACTATTTTGTGTGGTATAACTATGTCTTAGGGCAGATTTACACGAACGGGATTTACGTCCGTGCAACCCGCGTGATTTTCACGCGGGTCACACGGACCTATGCAAGTCTATAGGGCAGTGCAGTTTGTTCGTGAGTTTTGCGCAGCGTGAGTCCGCTGCATAAAACTCACGACATGTTCTATATTTCAGCGTTTTTCGCGCATCACGCACCCATTGAAGTCAATGGGTGCGTGAAAATCACGCGCACCACACGGAAGCACTTCCGTGGGACGCGCGTTATTCGCGCAACAGCAGTAGAAGGATGAATGTAAACAGAGAAGCACCACGTGCTTTTCTGTTTACAAACATCCAAACGGAGTGTCATAATGATGGCGGCTGCGTGAAAAGCACGCAGCCGAGCATCCATATGAACATGACACACGGAGCTGTCAAGTGCCTTTTGCGCACGCAAAACGCCTGGGGTTTTTGTGTGCGCAAAACGCACACGCTCGTGTAAATCCGCCCTAACAAGCACATAATTAGCATTTTTAAAAATGCAAATTTTGGGCATTTTACGCAAAATTTTGGTGTTTTTCACAATTAAATACTTAATGTATCGAGCAAATTTTAACACACAACCGTAAATATACGGAAAGGTGTCCGTGGCCAATAGAAATGAATGGGTCTGCAATTTCATCCGTAATTACGGATTCCGTAATTATGGATGAAAAATTACGGTCATGTGCATGGGACCTTACAAGGAGGTGATAAAGGTGTTCACCCCACCTTACAATACCCCATTAAATTCAAAGTCCAATGTAAAAAAGTACTATGCACACCAATAGGAGTTGATTCAAAGAAAATATTTTTATTCTTATGACAGTAAGGGTATGTTCACATGGACGTAAACGCCCGAAAAACGGCCGAAAAATCGAAAGCAGAGCGCCTGCAAACATCTGCCCATTGATTTCAATGGGAAAACGGCGTTCTGTTCCGACGGAGCATTTTTCGCTGCGTTTTTTTATGCATAAAAAAACGGCCGCGAAAAAGTAGTGCAGGACACTTCTTGCAACGTTTTTGGAGCCATTTTCCATAGACTCGATTGAAAAAAGCTCCAAAAACGGCCGTAAAAAACGCAGCGAGAATTGCAAGTGGCACAAAAAACTTATTTTGTGAAAATCAGGAGCTGTTTTCTCTTGAAAACAGCTCCGTATTTTGAGACATTTTTTACTCTGCGTGTGAACATACCCTAAGAATAAAAATATTTTCTTTGAATCAACTCCTATTGTTGTGCGTAGTACTTTTCGCAGTCTACAGTGGGTTGCGCCTCTATTTATGCACCTATCGATAAAAAAAACCTAGTGCTATCTGAACCTATGACACATGAAGTCCAATGTGTCACGAGAAAGCAATCTCAGAATCGCTTGGATAGGTAAAAGCATTGCAAAGTTATTACCACATAAAGTGAGACATGTCAGATTTGAAAAATGAGGCTCTGTCAGGAAGGTCAAAAGTGGCAGCAGAGGAAAGGGGTTCATGGAATTATAGTAGAGAGATCTTCATGGCTGTTTAATCGTAAAGAAACAAGGAACAAAGTTGAAAGGATCCAATAAGCACCACTGTTTTGGATTAAACGATAGAGAAGGGAAGTTGTCATTAGGGATGCCTTTCACTAACGTCCCTTGCCTCATATGCTGTGAGCTTAGAGAAAGGGGTTAAAGTGCTATGCAGCTGGAAGGGGCTGGAAAATGACCCAAAGACAGGACTGAAAAGACCCCTGATCAAACTCATGCCCAGCTAACTCAGGAGACAGAGCACTCAGCAGGGAAGTGTTGTTTTTGTTCTGCAGAAGGCAGGTGAACAGTAGGCCAAATAATGATAGATAGGTGGTTTGTCCCAGGGAGACTGACCTTTTAAATTGACTTGTTGGAGGTGGGTCCTTAACCCCTACCCGACATTTGTCATATGGATACATCCTGGAAAGCCAGTGCTTTCCGCATTTTGCCGTATCCAAAGATGCTGAGTTGGTCTCTGCTGCATCTTATAGCTGACACATTGGGGTAATGGCGAGGACCGAAGTCTGCTCCGAGCCCCCATTAACCCCTTAAATGCAGCGATCAAAAGCATTCGCTGCATTTAAGGTGTTTGCAGCTCATCTGCACCCCAGCAATGAATTTGCCGGGGTGCCGGTGGCTGCAAAGGCAACCGGAGGCCTAAGGGTATGTGCACACACACTAATTACGTCCGTATTTGACGGACGTATTTCGGCCGCAAGTACCGGACCGAACACAGTGCAGGGAGCCGGGCTCCTAGCATCATAGTTATGTACGATGCTAGGAGTCCCTGCCTCCCTGCAGGACAACTGTCCCGTACTGTAATCGTGTTTTCAGTACGGGACAGTAGTTCCACGGAGAAGCAGGGACTCCTAGCATCGTACATAAGTATGATGCTAGGAGCCCGGCTCCCTGCACTGAGTTCGGTCCACTACTTGCGGCCGAAATACGTCCGTCAATTACGGACGTAATTAGTGTGTGTGCACATACCCTAACACTAGCCTCCCTATATGCCTTGTATTGAAAACTTTCAGGCCCCGACCGGAAGCGGAGCCTAAATGGCTTCCGTAGTCACTGGCAAGATGTCGCCGGCTCAGAAGCTGAGCCGGCGTCATCAGCGGTGGATGTCAACTGTATGTTATAGCTGACATCCATCTGTAATGGCAGGAACCGGAGCTAGCTGTTAATGATTAAACAGCCATGAAGATCTCTCTACTATAATTACATGAACCCCTTCCGGCTGCTGCCACCTTCCTGATAGAGCCTCATTTTTTAAATCTGACATGTCTCGCGTTATGTGGTAATAACTTTGGAATGCTTTTACCTATCCAACCCGTAAAAAGTTCTAAGCCTTGTAACGTCCTACAAAAATAAAAGAATGTTGAAAAACCGATGCCAATCTAAAGTAGACATCTGGGGATGTTAATTAGCAACTATTTTGTGTGGTATGATTGTCTGCCTTACATGCAGATACAGTTAAATTTAGAAAAATGCTAGTTTTTTCAAAAAAAAATTTGGGTGTTTTTCACAATTAAGTACTGAATGTATCGAGCAAATTTTGCCAGTAACAAAGTCCAATGGGTCACGAGAAAACAGTCTCAGAATCACTTGGATAGG
Organism: Rhinoderma darwinii; assembly: GCF_050947455.1. Classification (NCBI taxonomy): domain Eukaryota; kingdom Metazoa; phylum Chordata; class Amphibia; order Anura; family Rhinodermatidae; genus Rhinoderma; species Rhinoderma darwinii. Next base: position 62,062,206 of record NC_134689.1, read on the forward strand.
TAAAAGCATTCCAAGGTTATTATCACTTAGGGCATGGCCCCACGTGGCATATTTCTTCCGCAACTGTCCGCATCAATGCCGCACAGAATCTGCATTGCAGATTCTGTTGCGGATCTGCCCAAAATGTGCAGTGAATTGATGCGGACTGGCCGTTGCGTATTGAGGTGAAGTACTTCCCTTCCCTCTATCAGTGCAGGATAGAGAGAAGGGACAGAAGCTTTCACTAGTGAAAGTAAAATAATTTCATACTTACCGGCCGTTGTCTTGGTGACGCGTCCCTCTTTCGGCATCCTGCCCGACCTCCCTGGATGACGCGGCAGTCCATGTGACCGCTGCAGCCTGTGATTGGCTGCAGCCGTCACTTAGACTGAAACGTCATCCTGGGAAGTCGGACTGGAGAAAGAAGCAGGGAGTTCTCGGTAAGTATGAACTTCTATTTTTTTTACAGGTTGATGTATATTGTGATCGGTAGTCACTGTCCAGGGTGCTGAAACAGTTACTGCCAATGGCTTAACTCTTTCAGCACCCTGGACAGTGACTATTTACTGACGTCGCCTAGCAACGCTCCCATAATTACGGGTGCACACACACGTAGTCACCCGTAATTACTGGAGCCCCATTGACTTCCTCAGTCTGGCTGTCGACCTAGAAATACATAGGTCCAGCCAGAATGAAGAAATGTCATGTTAAAAAACCAATACGCTCAGCAGCACACATAACATGTACATTACATCTGCAGACTTTAGAATCTCCATTGAAGTCAATGGAGAACTTCCGCAATGAGTCCGCAACCAGTCCGACACATCCATTGTATGCTGCGGACACCAAATTCCGCACCGCAGCCTATGCTCCGCAGCGGAATTTTCCGCATCGTCTAAACGAACCCTACTAAAATGCAGTGGAAGGCAATGGAGAAACGGGTCAGCTGCGGATTAACGCTGCGGAGTGTCCGCAGCGGAATTCCAGAGCAATTCTGCCACGTGGGGCTTTGCCCATAAAGTGAAACATGTCAGGTTTGAAAAATTAGGCTCTGTCAGGAAGGTCAAAAGTGGCCAAAGAGGGAAGGGGTTAAAGAGAATGCGAATTATTATTATTATTATTTTTTTTATTGAGTTAGGCTACATTTACACAACAGTGAATCAACTGTCCGTTTTTTAAGGCCACTTGTCATCCGTTTGCCTTTAGTTTTTCATGGCTGTTAAGAAAACTGATGGATTTAATTTGTCAACCCCCTGAAAACAGTGCCCATGTAGATAACGCAGGAATGCACCTGTAGATAGTGTTCACATAGTGCCAGTGCCCACATAGTGCCACAGTGCCCACATATTCAGTGCCATAGTGCCTTAAAGTGTCAGTGCCTACATAGTGCCACAGTGCCCATGTAGATAATGCCACACACAGTGCCCATGTAGATAGCGCCACCATGTCCCATCTAGATAGTGCCCATATAGTGCCACCGTGCCCATGTAGTTAGTGCCACCCCCCAGCCCCCTGTAGATAGCGCTACACATTTTCTCCATGTCCTGGTAGTGGGAGACTCTATTATTAGGGGAACAGATAGGGCAATCTGTCACAAAGACCGGGAATACCTGGTTCGTATCCGCAGAGGGGATGAGTGGAAGACAGTGTTTAATACTCCAGATGGTCATTATGAGTATTTGGTTATGCCTTTTGGTTTAAGTAATGCTCCATCGTTTTTTTAGAACCTGGTTAATGATATTTTCAGAAATTTTATTGGACGCTTTGTGGTTGTGTATCTGGACGATATTCTTGTATTTTCTTCCGATTGGTCCTCTCATGTTCAACATTTAAGATCCGTCCTTCAAGTGCTGAGGGAAAATTGTCTTTACGTGAAATTTGAAAAATGTCTTTTTGTAGTTCATGAAGTTAATTTTTTGGGGTATGTTCTTTCTCCTCATGATTTTCGTATGGACTCCTCTAAGGTTCAGGCAGGTCTTGATTGGGTCCAATCCAATTCGCTAAAAGCTCTGCAGAGGTTCTTGGGTTTTGCTAATTATTACCGAAAATATAATCTAAGAATTTTTCCTCCATTGCTAAACCTTTGATGGATTTTACAAAAGTGGGTTCCTACCTTGTAAATTGGAAACCTAGTGCGGTCTCCGCGTTCGAAACCTTAAAACAGTGTTTTATAGAAGCGCCTGTACTTGTTCAACCTGATCTTTCTAGCCCCTTTATTGTGGAGGTTGATACCTCAGAAATAGGTGTGGGGTCTGTGTTGTCTCAAGGATCTTCTGTATTGACTAATTTGCAAAAAATTATAGGTAATTGTGAGCTTCTTGCTATTAAGTGGGCGTTTGAAAGAGTGGCGCCACTTTCTAGAGGGGGCTAGACATCAAATTACTGTAGTGACTGACCATAAAAACATGAGGTTTTTTAGAATCAGTCAAAAGACTCAATCCCAGACAGGCTAGGTGGACCTTGTTCTTTACCAGATTTGACCTTATTGTAACCTACAGACCCAGGTCTAAAAATGCCAGGGCCGACACCTTATCTCGAAGTTTCTGTTCCTCACAGGTTTCTGACATTCATCATGAAACAATTTTATCTAAGGGTATAGTGGTTTCTGCAATATCGCCTGATCTTGTAAATCAGATAAAAAAATGGCAGCAACTCGCTCTGCAAAACATTCCTGCTGGAAGATTATTTGTCCCTCCTCGGTTCATATTTAGTTTGTTCAATGAGTTACATGATTCGGTTTTGTGTGGTCATCCAGGGATAACTGGTACTAAAAAATCTGTAGTTTTCATTGGTACTATTTTGGGCTAAATGTGATCATCACTTTTTATTCCATTTTCATTATGCAGGTCGATACGATTACGGGGATACCATATGTATATCGTTCTTTTTATGTTTTGCAGCGTTTGCACACAAAAAAAAATATTCTGAGAGCCATAACTTTTTTATTTTTCCGTTTTTTTGCAGGACGGGTTGTATTTTTTATTGGTACTATTTTGGGGTACATGCAACTTTTTGATCACGTTTTATTCTATATTTTGGGAGGGTGGTGACCAAAAAATAGCGATTCTGGCATTTTTTTTTTAAAAATATTTATTTTTTTTTTCTTTGTCCACCGTGCGGGAAAAATAACATTAGAGATTTATAGTTTGGGTCGTTACGAATGTGTGTAGTTTTGTTATCATTTTCATTTTTTTTCCTATAATAAAAGGTATAGGAAAAAAGCAGTTTTTGCTTTTGAGTTTACAACTTTTATTTCTACGCTTCTATAAAACAGTTTTATTAACTATTTTACTTTTTTTGTCCCTCCTAGGGGATTTAAAGACCTGCAGCACTGATCGCTGCTACACTACATTACAATAACTGTCATTGTGATGCTGAGCGTCACTCTGACAGGAAGCCTTTGAGGACCAGGCTGGTCCTCATAGGCTTCCGTACATGGCAGAACTGGAGGCCAGACAGTGTCTGGCCTCCGGCTGCTATGGCAAGCATCGGCGCCCCCGCAATCAAATTGTTAGGGCTGCCGATGTGCTACAAACCCCTTAAATGCAGCAAATTCCGATCGCCGCATTTAAGGGGTCAGTTGCCTAAATCCGTGGCGATGGAATGCTGGCCGGCAATAGTGGAGTGTCAGCTGTCGGTGACAGCTGACCTCCTAGTTCCCGGACACAGTCCGTTAGGACAGTGTGTTCCGGGAACCACACAGTAAGGCTGGGTTCACACGACCATGTTACGTCCATAATGGACTGAACGTATTTCGGCCGGAAGTCCCGGACCGAACACAGTGCAGGGAGCCGGGCTCCTAGCATCATAGTTATGTACGATGCTAGGAGTCCCTACCTCTCTGTGGAACTACTGTCCCGTACTGAAAACATGATTACAGTACGGGACAGTTGTCCTGCAGCGAGGCAGGGACTCCTAGCATCGTACATAACTATGATGCTAGGAGCCCGGCTCCCTGCACTGTGTTCGGTCCGGGACTTCCGGCCGAAATACGTTCCATCCATTATGGACGTAACATGGTCGTGTGAACCCAGCCTTACTGTACATACTGGTAGGGGAAGTAATCCCTCGCCAGGTAGTTGCGGTAGTTGGGTAGTTGCGTGGGAAGAGGCCAGGCCAAATATTGCTGTTTTGGCATGCTTCAGCTTATTGAAGACTAACTCCTAACCCTCCAATGGCAAAACGTAAGTATATCCCCAAAGAGTGATTATTGACAAATGTACTGCTGCTGGCTTTATTCACACTTATATATTTTTTTTCCAAAGAAATAAAAGTTTTAATTTACTAAATACAAAATCTTTGACTTCAGCAATATCTGCATAATAAGCACCCCAAGTAATTCAATGAGGGGTATATTGTAAATTATTTTTATTTAAAAGATGGTGTAAACGGAAGGCATTTTTTTCATGGAGATAGGCCAAGGTTCATTTTTTGAGATGAAAGGTTGAAAATCTTTAACACTTTCCCACTGAGGCCACTTTTGACCTTCCTGACAGAGCCTTATTTTTCAAATCTGACATAAATGTTTCACTTTATGTGGTAATATCATTGGAATGCTTTTACTTATCTAAGCGATTCTGAGATTGTTTTCTTGTGACACATTGTTCTTACCCCCTTAATGACCGCCGATAAGCCTTTTCACGGCAGTCATTAGTGGGCTTTATTCTGATGCAATAACCTTTTCACGGCGCTGCATCAGAATAAATAAACAGAGCAGGGAGCCGTTAAATCTCCCTGCTCTCAGCTACCAGAGGTAGCTGAGGGCTGGGGACATCCTTGCTCGAATGTGTGTGATCAATATTAGTATCGATCTCACCCGTTTAACCCCTGAGATGCGGTGCTCAATAGCGAGCGCCGCATCTGAGTGGTTTTGGAGAGAGGGAGGGAGCTCCCTCTCATCCCACCGGTAGCCAGCAATAAGATTGCAGAGTGTCTGTGTCTCCGATGGCAGCCGGGGGCCTAATAAAGGCCCCCAGGTCTGCCTGCAGTGTATGCCTGCTAGGTCATGCCTCTGGCATGACCTAGCAGATGCCTGTCCGTTTTACACGGACAGGCAAAATACACGGCAATATAGAAGTATTGCAGTGTAATGTGCGATTATCCGATCGCTTTTATAATAAAGTCCCCTAGTGAGACTAGTAAAAAAAAAGTTTCAGAAAGTTATTAAAAAAAATGTGTACTTCTGGTTCCGGCGCTGGCGATGCAGGACGCGAGTGACTGAGCTCCCGCTCCCGCCTAGCCTGCTTGCCCGCAACAGTCGCTCCGGCGACGACAATCAGCTGTGAAGCCACCAGCCCTGCACACAGGAACATACCTGTATGGACCGGTACCTCCTCAGAAGCGCGCATAAGCCAGCCATGGAGGATTCAGCCGCGGCCGTGGAAAAGGGAGGTAAGATGGCGGCGCTTCCCGCCACTGCTCCCCTGCTATACACACAGGATGATGAGCTGCAGCAGCCTCAGTCCCAGCTTTCAAGCCCTGCAGAACCCATAGCCTCTTCTCATCCTGCACCTATCGATTATATAGAAAGTACAGTGAAGTTTACCGCTCAGACGGCACTGGTAACAGTCCAATATCATTCCGTATGGACTCTCTCCCAGAAAAATGCAGTGGACAGTCCGCAATCCAATGATGGTAATTCTTATCCTTGTAGTTCCACCAAGCTCCTTATCGTCTCTCTCCACATTCAAAGAAAGAAGTAACAAGAAATAAAAGCATCAAGGTAAGTAAAAATCTTTACAATTTCTAAGCGTCACGCCAAACACTCTCGCCCGACCCTGGGTTTCGCCCATCCGGCTTCCTCTGGGGCATCTTCCACGTCCCTGCCGGGTGGAGAGGGCACCAGGGTGGGGCCGGACCCCAGAAATCTCCCAGCAGCGGATGACAACAGTTCGCTTCGCCCCAGACAAGTAATCTTTAAGCTGTTGGATTACAATGATAAGGTGGCACTTATGAAGGCATTCCGCAGCAGATCGCGTCCATTGCAAATAATGGGCATGAAAGTGCTACTTTTCGAGGACTATTCTATGGAGGTCGCAAAACGCAGGCGTTCTTTCAGCAAGATCTGTACCGCGCTGTTCCAAGCGAAAGTACGTTTTAACCTGCAGTACCCAGCCATCTTACGGGTGTTTCAAGAGAACGGGCGGACCAAGATTTTTACCACACCGAAGGAAGCGGAGGACGCACTTGCAGAGCTCTCCAACACACAGTCCACATCGCAAGTCAAGAGAAGTCAGGCGGAGTCGACTAGATATGGAGCGAACCTGGGCAGAAGCTTTAATGCCCACACCAGGAGGATCCCGGGGAGGTCGATCCGGAAATGGAGGGGACTCTCCGAAGCCGCAGAGGCGACCGCAGGACCGCACCCTATCTACGTCTCCTGATTGACGGGCGGAGTTTTCGAAGCACCATTTTATCTGATGTGATGATGGTCATGTGGACGCTGTAGATCAATCGCAGGTTCTCATCGTCTGCAGATAAGTTTGCAGATAATTTTAAAATTCTGAAGGCGGCATTTGGCGGTCTTATAAGGCACCTTGTACCGGTCAGCAGCTGACCTAATGTTATAACGTCATAATGTTAAAATGTATGCATTTTGGTATTTTCCCTCATTTCCACTGCAGAGGATTAGAGAGTGAGTTAGGGCATGCTCTGAGATCTCTCCTTGTGGGCGTGCTCGACCGGGAATGATTCAATGCCTCCCCTACGCAAGGGATTAGTTATATCTACTACAGGTCGCATACTTGGGGAAGGTCCGGTAGGGGATTTTGGAAAAGGAGGCAGGGAAGCCTAGCGGTGGAGCAGGGTTCATTTTGACATGTTATGTTATAGTCCAAACGGACTCCAAGATGTTAGACCGATGGTATAAGAATGTATAAATTTGTGTATCGGCGGCAAAGGGTTAATGAGGTGGTAAGGGCAGGTGCAGCTTACTCATTGAAGGGGATATATATGCAGGTTTGGGGGGGAGGGCGAGGGAGGGACGTGTTTTGGCACAACAGAAAAAAGTGAAGTCTCTTACGCCAATGGGTATTAAGGGGCTGGTGACCCTTGCCGCAGGTGATCTTTCATTTTTTTTAGGTATTGGCCTGAGGGCCTGGATATGGAGTTTAGTTTTGGTTTCTAAGCCGGGTTTTGGCTATGTTCTCAATGGTTACGCATGGCTTTTGGGAAAAGATGGATCTGACTCCCCGAACCTGTCACGACTTTTTGACATTTTAGCTCATCTTATGCACTGCCCAATAACATGAAAATAATCTCATGGAACGTTAAGGGGCTTAGGTCCCCACAGAAACGGACCAAACTTTTGCGATACATGAAACGATTACACCCAGATGTAGCCCTATTACAGGAAACTCACCTTACCGAGCCAGAATTTAAGTATTTGCAAAAATTCTGGGTGGGTCAGGTTTTTGGCTCGCCGGCAAGGGAGGGCAAGGCGGGAGTTATAATATTGGTACACAAAAATGTTACTTTTACGCTGGTGTCCCAGGAGCGTGATGATGAGGGCCGTTGGATCCATCTAGTGGTGGAACATGCAGGGGAAACTATCAGTATTCATAATGTGTATGGCCCAAATGCGGTCAACACAGGTTTTTTTGGTCACTTGGAAGCCCAACTCCAGCAGGATCGTACTAGGCTTTTAATTCTAGGGGGAGACCTTAACACTGTAAGGTCCTCCAGGGAAGATAGGAGCGCAGGGACTAGTTCGCAGAGAAATAGGGACAAGATCTTGCCAGATTTTTTAAGACACACTGCCCTAACAGATGCTTGGAGGAGTCTACACCCTGATGCGCGGGAATACACGCATTTTTCTCATGTCCATCAGTCATGGTCGCGTATTGATTACTTGCTAGTTAATGACGCCTTGTCTCGACGGTTACGTGAAGCGGCGATTGAGGATCTCGTTATTTCGGACCATGCCCCGGTTACCATTACTTTGGCCGACACAGTAGCTAGGGGAACGGATTTTATTTGGAGGTTCCCCTCCTTTCTGGCAAAGGATGAAGGCTTTCTGCAGAAGTTAAAGAGGTGGTGGACGGAATTTGATGGGGATAATGCATCACATCGTTCGGACCCGTCACTGTATTGGGAGTACAGCCAAAGTGGTAATACGAGGGAAAATTATGCAATTTATGTCTAATCTTAAACGCAAGACTACCGAAGGGTACAAGTCAGCGAGTGACCGATTACGGTGTGCATACACAGCGTTTCTACACTCTCCATCAACATCTCTGGGGGAGAAATGGAGGGAATCTGAGCGGGAATTTGATCAGTGGTTAGACAAAAGAGAAAGTATTTATCGGTCCCAATTTGATGTCGATCGAATGCGTTTTGGCAATAAAGCGGGCAAATTATTAGCATGACTAGCAAAGGGGAGGATTGCACCGTCACACATTTCAACACTTAACGACTCCAACGGAAATCCTACATCAGACCCCAAAAAAATTAACACTATATTAAGTAAATACTATCAAGCCCTTTACTCAGACACGCCCATAGACCCCCAAAAAGGTAGGGAATTTTTGGAGAAGGTAAAGCTGCCAGGGCTCACTCAGGAGCAGAACGACTACTTGAGCGCAGAGATTACCTTAGAGGAAATCCAGAGCACCATTAAAACCTTATCCAACGGAAAGGCCCCGGGTCCAGATGGATTTACAGGAGAGTTTTTTAAATCTCTGAGAGAGGAAATTAGCCCTACCTTGGTGGCATACTATAATATCTTACTAAGGACCGGTACTCTCCCAGCAGAGGCCAAAATAGCGCATATAAAGGTATTACCCAAGAAGGGGAAGGATCCTCTTGACCCGGGGTCGTACCGTCCTATATCACTGATAGACCAAGACCAGAAATTACTCACAAAAGTTTTGGCCAATCGTCTGGCTACGTATCTACCCACACTGGTGGGAAAATCGCAAGTAGGATTTGTAAAGGGCAGGGCAGCAGTGATGAATTTACGTAAGGTGTTGACGGTGCTAGAAACAGTCAGGCACGATCCCCAGCCAGGTACCAGGCCGGCACTCTTAGCGCTAGACGCAGAGAAAGCTTTTGATAACATAAAATGGGAATGGTTAGGGATGGTGCTGGACAAAATGAATGTCCAGGGAGCCTTACGGGTTTTCCTGAAGGGTGTTTACAATAATCCCCAGGCCCGCGTTCGTTCCTCAGGATTTCTGTCGAATCCCTTTCAATTGCATAAAGGAACCCGGCAGGGATGTCCCCTGTCGCCACTGTTATTCAATCTAGCACTGGAACCTATGGCTAGATTCCTGGAGGAATCCGATATGTTCAGAGGTATTCAGGTGGGGTCAATGGCAGTTAAGCTAGCCCTGTTTGCTGATGACGTTATACTTTTTATGTCAAATCCTCAAGAGCATTTAATGCCGGTTTTTCACTTTTTACAAGAATTTGGGCAATGCTCGGGATATAAAGTCAACCTACCTAAAAGCGAACTGCTGGAGTTGGGCAAACCATTGCCAAAGACCTTTTGGCAATCCTTGGGATGTGGGATAGCCCCGGTTGAACACTGCATTACTTATCTGGGCATTAAGATAGGAAAGGTACCAGACACCCTGTATGGCCTAAATTATCCCCCGTTATTTATAAAAATGCAAGCAGAACTCACCCGATGGTGCCAATTGCCGTTATCCCTCCTGGGGAGGTGCCACCTGATTAAGATGGTTAGTTTCCCCAGATTGCTATACCCCTTTCAAACACTCCCTCTCCTACTGAAACATGTGGATGTATCTAAACTGACTTCCTCATTCACAAAATTCATATAGGCAGGAAAAAGGCCTCGCATTGCACTCACCAAGCTCATGATGGGCAAACAAGAAGGGGGTTTGAAATTCCGAATATCAGGGGCTATAACGTGGCATGTCTCTTTCGTCATGTAGTGGATTGGCTTCACGAAACGAGCCATTATTCCAACTTAGATCTGGAGGGGGAATACGCCTCACCTTGGAACCTGAAAGCCTTGCTACATTGTAGAGTTGCTTCTCTTCCGTGCCGTCTCAAAACCTCCATTGTACTGAGAGATACGGTCCTAGCTTGGAAAGCGGTACGTAAGCACTTTGACCTACCTCACCTGGTGTCGAAACATATGCCGTTGGGCGGACACCCGGAATTTCTACCGGGAGTAGGCAATGGAGACAGATTTACCTCTTGGGGGACGGTAGGCATTAATAACGCAGGGGATCTTATGCATATAGGGGAAAGGAGATGGTTAACCGGGGCGGAAATCACCACTAAACTTAGACCCCTAGAGGGTAGGGTGAATTTTTTACAAATTCTTCAGGCACGATCATTTTGCACCTCTAGGCTCAGGGATTTGAATAAGGAAGCCACCTCTCACACTCTAGGTGAGGTCATAGGTCCAACAATGTGCGTGCGACTATTTCAGGGTTGTATAGAGCACTGGGGGATGGTTTTGTTCGTCCACAATCAAGGGTTAATTTCAAAGTCTGGGAACGATGGACTCAAGATCCAGGTATAGGTGAGATCATATTGGGGGGTTGGGAGACGGTACGGAAGAGTGTTATAAACGAGAGCTAGAGGGAAACCTATTTTAAATTGATGCATTCGGCTATATATGGCTTTAATATTTTGGCTTCACAATATTTCCCCGACCGCATCACGTGTTGTCCCAAATGCAACACTCCCCTGACGACTTTGTGGCATGGAGTATGGGGGTGTGTTCATACGAAGCGATTTTGGGGGATGGTACACAAATATATTTCGGATCATTGGAAAACGAAACTCCCAATGACGCCTCAAGCGCTGCTGTTCCATCAGGCGCGACCGCCGGAGGAAGAGGGTTCTCGAGGGGTGAGATCTCCTCCCCTGCTGGTGCACACGATTTTACTGGTGGCCTTGAGATGCCTCCTGAGTAAATGGCTGGAAACAGATACGCCGGGGTTAGACCTGATTGTGTCACGTCTGAAAAAGTTATTAGTACTTGAGAAGGTGGAGGTGGAAAGACGGAAGGAAACGGGAACCAAGAAGCTATTCGAAAAATGGCAAATATTCATAGAATCGCAGTGCACAGCAGCCGAGGTAGTGGAAATTGTTACGCCTTTCAGGCACACAGCGTGGTATTATACGCAGCTCTTGGCAGGCACTTTAGGGGGACTGCAACTTTGATCTAGTCAGGGGATAAATGAAACGTAGCTATTCATTGATGACCTAAGTCGTGTCGGGGATGGGGGAAGTCATGTTTTCTGTTTACATGAAGATCGACACTTATGCCATGTGTGTATGTTATGTTATGTTGTGTTTAATTCAAGGTTAATTTAATGACAGTTGAGTGCTGTGCACTCATGATGCAACCTTTGCGTGAAATGTTTGTAAGAAAATGTGAAAACAGTTAATAAAAATTATGTTTAGAAAAAAAAAAAAAAATTTGAAAAAAAAAATGAAAAATCCACTTTTTCCCCTTACAAAATTCTTTACTATTAAAAAAAACAAACAAAATAAAGCAAAAAAGTTACACATATTTGGTATCACCGCGTCCGTAACGACCCCGACTATAAAGCTATTACATTATTTAACCCGCACGGTGAATGCCTTAAAGTAATAAAATAAATAACAATGGAAAAATTGCTGTTTTCTGTGAATCCTGACTTAAAGAGGCTCTGTCACCAGATTTTGCAACCCCTATCTGCTATTGCAGCAGATCGGCGCTGCAATGTAGATAAGAGTAACGTTTTTATTTTTAAAAAACGAGCATTTTTGGCCAAGTTATGACCATTTTTGTATTTATGCAAATGAGGCTTGCTAAAGTCCAACTGGGCGTGTTTAAAGTAAAAGTCCAACTGGGCGTGTATTATGTATGTTACATCTGGGCGTGTTTACTTCTTTTACTAGCTGGGCGTTCTGACGAGAAGTTTTATCCACTTCTCTTCAGAACGCCCAGCTTCTAGCAGTGCAGACACAGCGTGTTCTCGAGAGATCACGCTGTGTCGTCACTCACTTCCTGCCCCAGGTCCTGCATCGTGTCGGACGAGCGAGGACACATCGGCACCAGAGGCTACAGTTGATTCTGCAGCAGCATCGGCGTTTGCAGGCAAGTCGATGTAGCTACTTACCTGCAAACGCTGATGCTGCTGCAGAATCAACTGTAGCCTCTGGTGCCGATGTGGCCGACACGATGCAGGACCTGGGGCAGGAAGTGAGTGACGTTACAGTGTGATCTCTCGAGAACACGCTGTGTGTCTGCACTGCCAGAAGCTGGGTGTTAACGAACAGAAGTGGATGATGCTGATTCGTCAGCATCATACACTCCCATTCCTAACGCCCAGCTAGTAAAAGAAGTAAAAACGCCCCGATGTACACACATAATACATGCCCAGTTGTACTTTTACTGTAAACATGCCCAGTTGTACTTTTGCAAGCCTAATTTGCATAAATAAAAAAATGGTCATAACTTGGCCAAAAATGCTCGTTTTAAAAAAAATAAAAACGTTACTGTAATCTACATTGCAGCGCCTATCTGCTGCAATAGCAGATAGGGGTTGCAAAATCTGGTGGCAGAGCCTATTTAAAAAATTTTTGATAAAAAGTGATCAAAAAGACGCATCTACTCCAAAATGGTACCAATAAAAACTACAAGTCGTCCCGCAAAAAAAAAGCCCTCATACAACTGCATCGGCAAAAAAATAAAAAATGTATGACTCTTCGAAAGTGACGATGGAAAACGTAAAAAATGGCTTCGTCATTAGGACCCAGAATGCAAGCAGGGGGAAGGGGAAAAAATTAGTGGTAAAATTTGGTCGATACATTCAGTATTTAATTGTGAAAACTTTAGCATTTTTCTAAATTTAATTGTATCTGCTTGTAAAAAAGTTAGCAATACCACACAAAATAGTTGCTAATTCACATTTCCCATATGTCTATTTTAGATTTGGCATTGTTTTTTGAACATCCTTTTATTTTTCTAGGACATTACAAGGCTTTGAACTTTACGAAAATTTCAAAAGGCTATTTTTACAGGGACCAGTTCAGTTTTGTAGTTGCTTTGAGTGGCCTATACAATACAAACCCCCATAAGTTACCCCATTTTAAAAACTGCACCCCTCAAAGTATTCAAAACAGCATTTAGAAAGTTTCTTAACCCTTTAGGCGTTTCACAAGAATTAAAGCAAAGTAGAGGTGAAATGTAATTTTTTTTGCAGAAATTCATATTTAACCCCTTAAGGACGCAGCCTTGTTTTGGCCTTAAGGCCCAGAGCCCATTTTTTTCAAATCTGACATATTTCACTCTATGTGGTAATAACGTCAGAATGCTTAAACCTATCCAAGCAATTCTGAGAGTGTTTTCTCGTGACACATTGGGCTTTATGTTAGTGGTAAAATTTTGACGATATATTCAGTGTTTATTGGTGAAAAATTGCAAAATTTAGAGAAAAATTTATAAAAAATAGCATTTTTCAGAATTTAAATGCATCTGCTTGTAAAACAGACAGTTATGCCACCCAAAATAGTCACTAGCTCAAATTTCCCATATGTCTACTTTAGATTGGCATTGTTTCAAGGCTACAAGGCTTAGAACATAAACAGCAATTTCTCATATTTTTAAGAAAATTTCAAAAGCCTTTTTTTTAAGGTACCTGTTCAGTTCCGAAATGGCTTTGAGGGGCTTATGTATTTGAAACCCCCATTAAACATCCCATTTTGAACACTAGACCCCTCAAAGTATTTAAAACAGCATTTAGAAAGTTTATTTAACCCTTCAGGCATTTCACAGAAATTAAAGAAAAGTAGAGGTGAAATTTGCAAATTTAACTTTTCTTGCTGAATTTCAATTGTATTCAATTTTTTTCTGTAACACAGAAAGTTTTACCAGAGAAGCACTACTAAATATGTATTGTCCAGATTCTGCAGTTTTTAGAAATTTCCCACATGTGTCTCTAGTGTGCTCGTGGACTGAAACACAAGCCCCAGAAGCAAAGAAGCACCTAGTGCATTTTGAGACCTCTTTTTTTATTAGAATATATTTTAGGCAGCATGCCAGGCTTGAAGAGGTGTTGTGGTGCCAAAACAGTAAGAATCCCACAAAAGTGACCACATTTTGGAAACTACACCCCTCAAGGAATTAATTTCTGGTTGTTGTTACCATTTTGACCCCACAGTTTTTACACGGCACATATTTGAATTTGGCTGTGAAATTTAAAAAATGACATTTTTTTCAATATGTCATTTTTCATCAAAATTTCTTATTTTCACAGGGAACAAAATACCCAATTGTGTTGCCCAATTTCTACTGAGTGCAGCAATAGCCCATTTGTGGCGATAAACTGACGTTTGGGCCCATGGGAGGCCTCAGAAGGGAAGGAGCGCTGTGTGTTCTTTGGAGTGCAGATTTTGCTGGATTGGTTTTCGGGTGCCATGTCACATTTGTAGAGCCCCAGAGGTATCAAAGCAATGGAAACCCACCAGAAGTGACCCCATTTTGGAAACTACACCCCTCAAGGAATTGATTTATGGTTGTTGTTACCATTTTGACCGCACAGTTTTTACACAGCACGTATTTGAATTGGGCTGTGAAATTAAAAAAATTTAATTTTTTCCAATAAGATGTCATTTTTTATTAAAATTTCTTATTTTCACAGGGAACAAAATACCCCATTTTGTTGCCCAATTTGTTCTGAGTGCAGCAATACCCCATTTGTGGTGATAAACTGCCGTTTGGGCCCATGGGTGGCCTCAGAAGGGAAGGAGCGCTGTGTGTTCTTTTGAGTGCAGATTTTGCTGGATTGGTTTTCGGGTGCCATGTCGCATTTGCAGAGCCCCAGAGGTATCAAAGCAATGGAAACCCACCAGAGGTGACCCCATTTTGGAAACTACACCCCTCAAGGAATTCATTTATTGGTGTTGTGACCATTTTGACCCCAGAGTTTTTTCACATAACTTATTTGAATTGGGCTGGGAATTCAAACAAAATAAATGTTTTCCAATAATATGTTTTCACAAGAAATAAAACACCCCATTTTGTTGCCCAATTTGTCCTGAGTGTGGCAATGCCCAATTTGTGGTGATAAACTGACGTTTGGGCCCATGGGAGGTCTCAGAAGGAAAGGACCACCATTTGGCCTACTGGAGATTTTCTGGTGCGAAGTCATGTATGCAGAAGACCCTGAGGTATCAGTACAGTTGAAACCCCCAAGAGGTAACCCCGTTTTAAAAACTACACCCCATAAGGCATTCATTTAGAGGTGTAGTGAGCATTTTGACCGGAGACATACACCCTATAAACTGTAATGTGTGTTCCCACGGGTATGGCAAAACCCTACATGTGGCTGTTATCAGCTGCCTGGGCACGCAGCAGGGCTCGGAGGGGAAAGACGAGGGGGATAAGCTGTGCGGAGTGCATCAGGGTAAGTAAAACTGGGGTAGATTAAAAATCAAGGGATGTATGATACATTTTGAAGCACTCTTTCATACCGAGCCTTAGATTTTCCAGACACATGTCACATTGATATATTGTGTCATTCCTGATCTCCATCTTATAGCAGACTTTGTACCTCTTTTGACTTTTTACTTTCTTGCCAGTTTGGGGAACTTCTCCTGGAAAGTGTTGCCCTGGTACGATGCGTGTGGCCTCGCTTCCAGAAGTACTGGGTGCCCCCCCTTCTTGGTCCCTAAAAATTAGTTTCTTGATAACCACCTCTTGAAATTTCAGGAAAGTTCCCCTCTGGCCTGTACATCGACGTAGCACGTACACATTGTACAATGCCATCTGTATGATGTGCACGGCCAGCTTCTTATACCACACCGCATGGCGCTGTAGGGCTTCAGGGCTTGATCTGACAAGTCCACCCCTCCCATGTACCTATTGTAGTCTAGGATGCAGTCTGGTTTGGGGGTCTCTGTAATGGTACCTCGTACAGGTACATGGGTACTGGTGTGACATCTCTCTTGTCCTTGTACTTGACACATAATATGTTGCTGCTAGCTTGTGCCCTGCTCTCACCCCTTCTGAGTGTTTGCCCAAGCAGAGTCTTAGGGAGGCCTCTCAGATTTCTTCTAGCAGTGCCGCATGCTGCAGGACTTCTGGAAGCGTGGCAGTTGAAGAGTGGGACGCTGGTATAAAAATTATCCAGGTAGAGGTGGAGTAGGCAATGCTCATTAGGAGAAGCGAAGTATTGCCTCATTTATTTTTTTTTAGGTTCCAGTTCAGTTTTGAAGTTGCTTTGAGGGGCCCATATATTAAACACCCCTATGAAACACCCCATTTTAGAAACTAGACCCCTCAAAGTATTGACAACAGCATTTAGAAAGTTTATGAACCCTTTAGGTGTTTCACAGGAATTTAGAGCAATGTAGAGGTGAAATTTACATATTTATTTTTGTCAGAAAATCCTTTTTATACCATTTTTTTTCTATAACACAAAAGGTTTTACCAGAGAAACGCAACTTAATACTTATTGGCCAGATTCTGCAGTTTTGAGAAATATTCCACATGTGGCTCTAGTGTGGTAATGGACTGAAATACCGGACTCAGAAGCAAAGGAGCACCTAGTGGATTTTGAGCCCTCTTTTTTATTAGGCACCATGTCCGGTTTGAAGAGGTCTTGTGGTGCCAAAACAGAGGAAACTAGACCCCTTGAGGAATTCATTGCAGTTTTCATGGAGTGCATGCGACTTTTTGATCAGTTTTTATTCTATTTTTAGGTGGCGTGGTGACTAAAAAACAGCAATTCTACTATTGGTTTTTTATTCTATTTTTTTTACAGCGTTCACCGTGCGCTATAAATGACCCATTGACTTTATTCTGCGGGGCGATACAATTACGGCGATACCAGATGTTTATAGTTTTTTTTATGTCTTATGGCTTTTGCACAATCAAATAAGTTTTGTAAAAAATCATTCACTTTTTGTGTTACCTTATTCTAAGAGCCAGAACTTTTTTATTTTTCCATCAATAAAGCCGTGCGAGGACTTATTTTTTGCGTGACAGCTCCTGTATGTGTCGGGAGGATGGCCAAACGGCCGTTACTCCCGTGACGTACTATTAGGTCATGGAGCGCGAACGATACAGCTACCATGACCTAATAGTACGTCCAGGAGTGGGAAGGGGTTAAACAATTAAAAAAGAAGGTTTAACAAGAGAAACGCAACTCAATATTAACTACACATTCTGCAGTTTTTTTAAATATCCCACATGTGGCCCTAGTGTGCTAATGGACTGAAACACAGGCCTCAGAAGCAAAGGAGCACCTAGAGGGTTTTGGGGTCCTTTATTAGAATATATTTTAGGCACTATGTCAGGTTTGAAGAGGCCTTGTGATGACAAAGGAACCCCCCCCCCAAAAAAAAATACCCCATTTTGGAAAATACACCCCACAAGGAATTAATCTAGGGCTATAGTGAGCATTTTGACCCCAGAGGTGTTTCATAGATTTTATTAGAATTTGGACGTGAAAATTAAAAATTAGAATTTTTTTACAATAAAAACAACAATGTCCAGAAGGAATAAAGAAGAAAAAGCCCCCTAACTTTTGTTAAACATTTGTTGAAAAAGCCCCCTAAGCAACTTCTCTGGAGTACAGAAATATGTGGGCATAAACTTCTGTTTGGGCACACGGCAGGGCTCAGAAGAGAGAGAGCGCCATTTGGCTTTTGGAGTACTGATTTTGCTGAATTGGTTTCTTGGCACCATGTCACTTTTACAAAGCCCCTAAGGTACAAGTACAGTGGAAACTATCCAAAAGTGACTCCATTTACGAAACTACACCCCTTGAGGAATTCATCTAGGGGTGTAGTAAGCATTTTGACCCCACAGGTGTTCCATAGATATTATTTGAATATTTGTAAAGAAACTTCTCCTGAGTACAGAAATATCACAGATGTGGTCATAAGTAGAGATTAGCGAACCGGAACAACCGAACCCGGTTTCAGTCCGAACATCGTGAAAAGTTCGGTTCGCAGCGAATCTGAACTTCACCGGGTTCGGCCGAACACGTTTTGACCGAACCCGGCTTATGAGTCACTGATATTCCGGGACGCGACGTCAGGAGATAGTCACTGTCCAGGGTGCTGAAAGAGTTAAGCGATCGGCAGTAACTGTTTCAGCACCCTGGACAGTGACTTCCGATCACAATATACATCAACGTGTAAAAAAAATAGAAGTTCCTACTTACCGATAACTCCCTGCTTCTTCCTCCAGTCCGACCTCCCGGGATGACGATTCAGTCCAAGTGACCGCTGCAGCCAATCACAGGCTGCAGCCAATCACAGGCCAATCTCAGGCTGCAGCGGTCACATGGACTGCCGCGTCATCCAGGGAGGTCGGGCTGGATGCCGAAAGAGGGGTCGCGTCACCAAGGCAACGGTGACGCGTCCCTCTCTTGACATCCAGCCCGACCTCCCTGGATGACGCGGCAGTCCATGTGACCGCTGCAGCATGTGATTGGCCTGTGATTGGCTGCAGCGGTCATATTGGCTGAAACGTCATCCAGGGAGGTCGGGCTGGATGCCGAAAGAGGGACGCGTCACCAAGGCAACGGTGACGCGTCCCTCTCTTGACATCCAGCCCGACCTCCCTGGATGATGCGGCAGTCCATGTGACCGCTGCAGCATGTGATTGGCCTGTGATTGGCTGCAGCAGTCACATTGGCTGAAACGTCATCCAGGGATGTCGGGCCGGATGTCGAGAGGGACGCATCACCAAGGCAACGGCCGGGAGGCCGGACTGGAGGAAGAAGCAGGAAGTTATCGGTAAGTATGAAGGTTGCTCTATATTGTGATCGGAATTCACTGTCCAGGGTGCTGAAAGACTTACTGCTGATCAGTTAACTCTTTCAGCACCCTGGACAGTGACTATTTACTGACGTCGCCTAGCAACGCTGCCGTAATGCCGGGTGCACACATGTAGCCACCCGTCATTACGGGAGCTCCGTACACGATTTTTATGGGCTTTCTTGAATTACAGGTTCGGTCCGAACTAGTTCGGTCTGAATCGAACTTTTTCAAGAAATTCGGCAAACCAGCCGAACCGAACTTTTCATAAGTTCGCTCATCTCTAGTCATAAGCTGCTGTTTGGGCACACGACAAGGCTCAGAAGAGAAAGGGCGCCATTTGGCATTTGGGGCACAGATTTTGCTGGATTGGTTTCTGGGCACTATGTCGCATTTGCAAAGTCCCTGCGGGACCAAAACAGTTGAAACTCCCAGAAGTGACCCCATTTTGGAAATTTCACCCCTCAAGGTATTCATCTAGGGGTGTAGTGAGCATGTTAACCCCGCAGGTGTTTTCCAGAAATTAGTGTGCACTCGATGTTGCAGAGTGAAAATGGGAATTTTTCCATAGATATACCTATAGGTGGTGCCCAGCTTGTGCCACCATGAAAAGACAGCTCTCTAATTTTAGAAACATCCTACATGTGGCCCTAATCTTTTGTCTGGACATTCAACCAGGCTCAGGAGTGAAAGAGTACCATGCGAAATTGAGGCCTAATTTGGCGATTTACAAAGTATTAGTTCACAATTGCAGGGCTCTAATGTGAAATAATAAAAGAAACCCCTGAGCAGTGACCCTATTTTTGAAACTACACCCCTCAAGGCATTTATTAAGGGGTGCAGTAAACATTTTCACTCCACAGGTCTTTTCCATAAAGTAATGCGCTGCGGATGGTAAAAAATTAAAATTTCTCCCCAGAAATGCCATTTCAGTGGCAAATATGTCATGGCCAGCTTGTGCCACTGGAAACACATACCCCAAAAATTGTTAAAAGGGTACTCCCGGGTATGGTGATGCCATATATATGTGGAAGTAAACAGCTATTTGGGCACACTGTAGGGCTCAGAAGGGAGGGAGTGCCATTTGGCTTTTGGAGCTTGAATTTTTCTTTGTAGTAGATTTATTTGAGTATTGCTGGTTTTTTCAATTATAATGTGGGGGTACATGTAAGCTGGGCAGAATACATCAGGGGCATAGTCAGGTGGTATAATAATGGGGTAAAAAAAAACAATAAAATAATCCATGGATGTGTGGTACGCTGTGAAGCAATCCTTTATGCACAGGCTAGTATCGCACTGATAAATGGTGGCCTTTCTTATCCCCCTTTTGTACCACACTCTACACCTTTGCAGTTTGGGGAATTTTGCTGGTAAAGTGTTGTCCGGGTTTAATACGGGCACCCTCATTTCCAGCAGATATGTTTAAGTCCTACCCTTCCTGGTTCCCTAATTTTAGGGCCTTGATAAATCGCCTTTTGAAACTGAAAGAATGTTCCCCTCGGGCCTGCACAACTGCATGTTTTTATATCCTGACTTATTGAAGCCTTAACTAATTTTATTTTTTTCATAGACGTAGTGATATGAGGACTGTTTTTTTGCATGACGTGCTGTATTTATTATTGGTACCATTTTGGGGAAAATTTGACTTTTTGATCACCTTTTTATCCTATTTTGTGGGAGGCAGGGTTTCCAAAAAACAGCAATTCTGGCATAGTTGTTTTTGTTTTTTTATATAGCGTTCACCATGCATTATAAATTACATGTTAGCTTTACTCCTCAGCTCAGTACAATTCTGGCAATACCAAATTTATAGCACTTCTTTATGTTTTACAACTTTTTGAACAATAAAATTACTTTTGTAAAAAGAATGTGGTTTTTCTGTCGCCATGTTGTGAGAACCATAACTTTCTAATTTTCTTTTCAACGGAGCTGTATGAGGGCTTGTTTTTTGCGAGACGAGCTATAGTTTTTATAGGTGACATTTTTGGTTACATGCGACTTTTTGATCATTTTTTATTTAAATTTTTGTATGGCAAAGTGACCAAAAAACTGAAATTCTGGCATAGTTATGTTGGGATTTTTAGCCGTTCACCGCATGGAATAAATAACATAATATTTTTATAATTCAGGCCGTTACGATCGCGGTGATACCAAATATATATGGTTTATTATTTTTTTTAACTAATAAAGGACTTAATAATGGAAAAAGGTTGATTGTGTTTTATTTTATTACTTGAATTTTTTACAACCAATTTATTCACTTTTTTAACACTTTGTTTTAGTCCTAATAGGAGACTTGAAGGTTCAACTGTCTGATTTATTTTCTAATACATTGCACTACCTATGTAGTGCAATGTATTGCATCTTTCAGTCGTTCACGGACAACAAGCTCCCATCCCTGCCATTACAGGAGGGTGTTAGCTGTAACATATAGCTGACAACCGCCGCTAATGACACAGGCTCAGCTCCTTTTAGGTTCCACCTCCGGGTGGGGCCTGGAAGGCTTCCATACTAGGCAGACCGGCAGGCCAGTATTAGGCCTCCAGTTGCCATTCCAGCCATCGGCACCCCGGCGATTTCGTTGCTGGGGAGGCAATAAGCTGCAAACACCTTAAATGCAGCGATCGCTTTTGACCGCTGCATTTAAGGGGTTAATGGCAGGGATCGGTGCTAACTTCGGTTCCCGCCATTAACGCAGGGTGTTAGCTGTAACATACAGCTGACACCCCGGAATGGTGGCACCGACTCAGCTTCTGAGCCGGTGTCTACCATTTGTCGTATGGATGCGGCAAAATGCGGGATGCACTGTTTTTTCATGACATATCAATACGACAAATGTCGGGAAGGGGGTTAATCTCAGAATGCATCATATATTTTTGGCAATAAACACCCCAAAAATTTTTCAATAATGAAAAATTCAAAATATGGTACATTTTCTGCTTGAATGTCTGAAATGGCACAACTTGATAGATTGTTCAAAAACATATCTCTGTGTGAAAAAAATTAAAACAGTCATTGAGGCAATAAAGGGCAGTTTGGGCAATATTAATGTGTATCACGCCTCATTCCTCTTTTATAACATATCCGACATCTACATTGGGGGTACCTTCTAGACCAGGGGTCTCAAACGCTAGCGGGTAAATGGGCTGCACATAGAAAAAATTTGAAGTTGACGGCAGGGCCGTATTTAGAGTTTGTGCTGCCCTAGGCACTTTTAGGGCTGACGCCCCCCGATAACGGCAGCTTTTTCAAAGCAAAAATCGCAACATGTGCTAATTGTTTCGGGTTTTACCTCCCCATTGAATTCAATAGGGAAAACCTGCAACAGAAAACCAGCGATTCCACAACATAAATTGACATGCTGCGGATTAAAAAAACGCACCGCAGGTCAACATATGAACGTTTTTTCAGGTCGTCATTAACGCAGCGTGTGAATGAGATTTGTTCAAATATCATCCACTCTACTGCTACTGTATTATGCTACGGATTTTTCACAATGTAAAATCTGCAGTGTTTACCCTACGTGTGGACATTCCCTGAAAGAAATCTCAGTGCTGCCCAATTAACATTTCCTCCTCTGCCCCCCACGTGAACACTGGGGCCCATTTCCCCTATTATCGATCAGGTCACAGTTTATTATTTTTTAGAAAATAAAAACACTCCTGCAGCGGCCCCCCTTCCCGACTGAAGCAAAAATTGCCCCACCGGTTACCTCAGTAAATCGTCTTACTTTTAAAAGTAGCCCAATGAACAGAGGTAACCTGGGACCATTTGATGTAAACTAACCAATGACAGCTTAGAGCTGGCACTACTTAGTTTACTAAGTATAATAATAATTTTGCATTTTTAGTTATTAGGGTATGTGCACACGTAGTGTTTTCAGCCGTGTTTCGGGCGTAAACGTCCCGAAACACGGCTGAAAAATCGGAAGCAGAACGCCTACAAACATCTGCCCATTGATTTCAATGGGAAATACAGAGTTCTGTTTTCAAATTGGATGCGTAAAAAATGGCAGCGAAAAAGAAGTACATGTCACATCACTTTTTGGAGCTGTTTTTCATTGACTCATTCATTGACATAGAAAAACAGCTCCAAAAACTGCCGTAAAAAACGCAGCGAAAAATCGAGAGTGGCTTATAAAACATCTGAAAATCAGAAGCTGTTTTCCCTTGAAAACAGCTCCCTATTTTTAGACATTTTTGGTTAAGTGTGTGAACATACCCTTAGTGATACTAATGGTTTGTTTTTTTGTGTGTTTTTTCACAGGTTCGGTCGTTGGACCATGTCGGATTCGAGGACTACTCGTTTTTCTTTTCTTTTTTTTTTGAAAACTTTTTTATTGAGTTTATTTCCTTATATATATTTCTGTACAATTACAAGAAGCAAGGTATGACCTTGCCCACACCTTGCTGAAGATACATATTTATACATATCATTACATTTATCACAATCAATTACATTGAAAACGCAGTATGATTCCAATTGCAGTTTATACAATAAAACTTGTAAACAGTTAACCCAACAACTGTGGTAATCTAATTAGTATCTTGTCTTTCTCATCCTCTCCTGTCCCTATTCTTGCCTCTATCGTATGTGTTTCTGTCTAATTCCTTGGCATTGTAACCTTCAGTTTCCCCAAGGTCCCCTTAAGGTCTTCAGTAGGGTAACATTTAGTGTGCTGGAAACCCGCCATCATTTTTTCTATGTCCGTGACAGACATTTGTACCAAGAACTGTTTCCATTTTTTGAAAAATTTTGCAGTTTTTCGCTCTTTGTGTAACAAGGCCTCGTTCCTATCTGAATATAGGTACTTTTGTAGTTGTTGAATTAGTTGTTCCAGTGTCGGTGCATTTGTTTCCAGCCAATTTTTCAGAATGCACCTTTTGGCTATAAGTATTATTATGTGTACTAGCGGGGGTATGTATTGCAAGGCCCCCTCCACTTCAGTGTCTACTGACGCTGTTGAATGAAACAATAGAAGTGTGGGATTCAGCGGCATAGATCTTTCCCAGAGCTTCATAATGTATCTTGTTATTTCTGACCAGTATCCCTGTGTGGCAGAACACAGCCAAATACCATGATATAGATCCGTGCGTGGCTGGGCACACTTTGGGCAGGAATGTAACCGATCTGGGTCTCTAACATTTGGCGGTATGTTAAAAGCATAAATGGCTGCATGCATCGGCCTGAATTGCGTCTCTCTCCACACTTCATTTATAACATGTTTCCTCACTGTTTTCCATCCCTCTAGTATTTGCTCATTTACCTCTGGTGTTTTAAAAATACGCCTCCAGTAAGGAAATTGTTTTTTTTCCCCTACTTGCACATAAATATCTTTCATTGTCTGATATAATATCGATAAAGATTTCCTATGTGGATCTTCTCCTACTAGTGTGTCAAACGGGTTATCAACAATTTCCTTTTCTAAGTTTCCCACCAGCTTTGTACAGAACGTTTTAACCTGCATATATTGTAGAAAATGTGTTTGTTGGATCCCATAGTCACTGCCCAATTCTGGCAACGTCTTTAATCTCGGTTCCGTCGCATGCAACAGAGGTTTCACTGTGGCTATCCCATTTTGTTTCCATGTCCTAAATAGGCTACTGGACATCCCTGCTGGGAATTGTATATGCGACCATAGGGGTAAGTATTTAGACAATTGAAAAGAGAGGCCCTGCTTTTTCCTCACCTCCTTCCAGCACATTATAGTGTCACGTAATATAACTGAAGATTTAACACTGTGTGGGAGATGTGCAAGTTTTGTGTGCAATAATGCTCGTAGATCCCATTTTCCCGCCAGTGCTGATTCTAAGTCGTCATTGGAGTAGTGGTTCGTTTTATGTATCCAGTCCAGGACATGCCGGAAAAGACTAGCGATGTTATATCCCCTCAAGTGTGGTATGTTCACTCCCCCCTGCCAATGGTATCCCTGAAATTTTAGCAACGATATTCTGGGGCGTTTATTTAACCATATGAATTTTGTTATGTCGGAATTAAAGGCATTGACATCTTTGTGCTTCAGCAGAATAGGCAGTGTTTTCAATGGATACAGTAGCCTCGCAAAGGATATCATTTTGACTAAATTACATCTACCGAACATTGAGAGCGGCAATGCCTTCCATCTCTGCAATTCTAGCTTTATTTTGTGGAAGATGGGCTCATAATTAAGGCGGTATAAGGTTCCCGGGGTCCGCCCTATTCGTATCCCCAAGTATGTTATCTGCGATTTCGCAATTTTTATACCCAGTTGCTGGATGTTCCCATCTGCTGCGTGGTTATGTTGTGTTAAACCTAAAAGCTCGCTCTTGAGCGGGTTAATTTTAAGGCCCGCATATTGCCCATATTTCTGAATCACTTCAAAGACTTTAGGCAGATGTCTGGACGGATGAGAAAGGAACAGCAGAATATCGTCTGCAAAAACCGCAGTTTTAACTTCCACTTCCCCCTTTCGAATACCAGTATATACCTGACCATGTTCCAAGACCTGTATCAATGGTTCCAATGCCAGAACAAATAGGAGCGGCGACAGTGGGCAACCCTGTCTGGTGCCTTTATGCAACTTAAAAGTGGTTGATCTAATGCCTGGTGTGCAGACAGCTGCCGTGGGGTTGTCATATAGTGCTTTCAAATAGACCCTAAAAGCCCCCTGTATGTTGAATTTATCTAGGACCATGTCCAGCCATCGCCACTCAACATTATCGAATGCTTTCTCCGCATCCAGCAGTACCATCGCTGATTGGCTGTGTGACTTTGGCTGAGCTACTATCCCGTCCATGACTCCCAGAACTTTTCTAATGTTCATGATTGCCGATCTAACCTTAATAAACCCCACTTGTGATTTCCCCACCAAGAGAGGCATCAGTTGGGCTAGTCTGGCTGCCATTATTTTGGAGACCAATTTGAGTTCTTGATTTATTAAGGATATGGGTCTGTATGAACTTGGTAGTAACGGATCTTTTCCCGCCTTGGGCAGCACCTTTATATAAGCCGTATTTGCTGCTGCAGGTATGCCCCCCCCCCCTGCAACAGCGAGTTTAAATATGCTAATAGCGTCGGGGTTATTTGTTCTTTTAGGATTTTATAGAATTCCGCCGGGTAACCATCCGGTCCCGGTGCCTTCCCAGATGGTAATGATTTTATAGTCTGTTGCAACTCTTCCATTGTTATTGGTGCATTTAGTTCCGCTAATTGTCCCTGGTCTAGAGTAGGCATGGTGAGGTTGGTTAAAAACTGACTGCCCTACGTGTCCCCAGGTATATTTGTGGATGCGTACGGCTGTTGATAGAAAGCCTGTAACACGGCATTCATTTTCCCAGGATCAGAATGAATTCTACCCTCGTGGTCCCTCAATTTGGGGATATGTGTGTGTGTTCTAAATCCTCTAGACATTCCTGCCAGCATCCTTCCAGCTTTGTTTCCAAATCGAAAAAGTTTAGCCTCATAAATTGATCTCCTAAACCTTTCCTTATTGTCCAACCATGTTTCAAAGTGTCCTCTGGCCTCTATCCATTTAAGTTTTTTATCCGTGACTGGATTGGCTAGAAAAGCAGACTATGCCATTCTAAGACTGTCGCTACATTCTCTAAATTTCTGCTGTGCTTGCTTTTTCCTATACGTGACGTGCGAGATGAGCCTCCCTCTCAAGACAGCTTTAGCCGTTTCCCAAAACAGCGTCTGATCTGCAGTGTGCTCCGCATTATCCGTCGCGTATTCTAGCCACCACCCCCTGATCCGCTGTTGAAAGTCATCATCTTCTGCTAGGTGGGCCGGGAATCTCCACTGAACAAATTCTCCCCTGGGATGTGCATCTGTCAGTACCATTCGCTCTGGCGCATGGTCAGATATGATCATGTCAGTAATATCTACCTGTTCTACACGCTGTAAGAACTGTCGGCTTAAGAAAATTTAGTCTATTCTAGACCAGGATTTATGGTATGGAGAGTAGTAGGTGTATTCCCTGTCGTCAGGATGGCTATACCTCCAGCTATCCGTTATTTGCGTGGCTTGCAAGAATTCTGGCAGAATGCCATCTGTAGCGAGTGCCAGCGCCTGCGCACTTCTTTTCCTATCTTCCTCTATACAATTTACTGAATTAAAGTCCCCCCCCCACTAACTTCAGTGCACAAGTGTCCGCTAGCAGTGTAGTTTGTAGGTTCTGAAAGTAGGTGCGGTTGTTTGTTTTGGGTGCATAGATATTATATACACTAACCTCTCCTAATTGCGTGTCTAGTAGGATTTGTAGCATGCGTCCCTCCGAGTCTGCATATTTCGAACGCAAAGTGGC
Organism: Rhinoderma darwinii; assembly: GCF_050947455.1. Lineage (NCBI taxonomy): Eukaryota > Metazoa > Chordata > Amphibia > Anura > Rhinodermatidae > Rhinoderma > Rhinoderma darwinii. Next base: position 62,089,207 of record NC_134689.1, read on the forward strand.
AGCAAAATTTTTGTTTATTAAAATCAGCACCCCATTTTTTTTTTGAATTGCTGGGGAACCATAAACCTGTCCCACCCAGAATTTGCGCATTCTACAAAAATCCTTTTCTTCTAGGTGCGTTTCCTGGAGTAAGGCCAGATCAGCCCTCAGTTTACCAAGATGTCGTAGGACCATTGACCGCTTGTGTGGGGACAAGAGCCCCTTAACATTCCACGTCACTTCTTTCATAAAGGACTTTTATGATGTGTGTCTGTGATAGCGGACGATATTCTCGCGTCCCATAGGTGATGTTGTACTTTGATAGGGCATAGATGAGCGATCTGAGCTCCACATATTTTGATCTAATTAGCTTAACACGACTACCACTCCACTGTAAAACCCAACTTTTAACCAACAATTTAACTCCCCCCGTTTCCCTTGGAGAACCCCATTTCTCCTCTTCAGTATTACTCAGGACTTCTCTTTTTTCTGCCATGTGATTTTCTCTAACCTACTCCTAGGCATGTCCTAAGCAGCATAACACGTTTAGTAGGAATTAACATCACATCACCAGGCTACATGTTAGTACATATGTCTAGTTTACACTGGCAACCGTATTTTAGCTCAAAATAACGTTTAATGTAACATATATTCCCTGTCAGACAAAACATTTCTAAAGTCCATCATCTGCGGTACTCACGACTCCCGTTACCCGAGTAGTCAACCAGCGGCTGGTTTTGGGTAGTTCCTATCCGTGTCGTGGGGTCTGCGGCAATCTTTTTTCTTTTGGTGGTTGTCCCTTCAGCTGCGATGCATTCTGCTGCGCGTTCCCTCTTGTAGAGTTGTCATCTGCTTCAGTAGACCCTGGAACAGTGAGCAGTTCTCTGTATACGGTCTCTGCTTCCTGATGATCTGTATAGACTTGTAGTGTGCCGCTTGGAGTCGTTACTTTCAAAATCGCCGGGTATTGCAGTTGAAACTTCATTCCTTGCTTGTGAAATGTTGTGTAGATTCTACTAAATAGCTTGCGCTTCTTTGAGACTTCTGCTGAATAGTCACCAAACAACATGACTGTGATTCCATTTAATTTCCCCGGGCCCCTTCTGTTCTTGTATAGTCACAGTAGCGTTTCTTTGTCGGAGTAGTCTAGGTAGCGGACTATGACTTGTCGGGCTCTCTGCATTTGACCTTGGGGCTGTGTCGACTTCTGTCTGTCAGGTCCCACTCTGTGTGATCTTTCCACTTTGCATGGACTTTCCATGTTCAGTACCTTCGGTAGATCCTATTCACAGATGCGTTTCAATTGTGTGGCCAGTACTGACTCTGGTATCCCTACCACACGGACGTTTTTTCGCCGCGATCTGTTTTCTAGGTCATCGATTTTGGCCAGCATCTTTTGTTTTTCGGCTACCAGCTCCTGTAGTGTGCCATGTATGTCTGCTGCATCGTCCCCTAGCATCGAGATTCTCTGCTCTGCTTCATCTAGACGTTTGCCATGTTGTACAACATCGTTCTGCAATGCCTTCAGGGAGGCCGATATAGTAGTGGCCAGGGTGTCCTGTATGTCAGGGGTGATGCGCTTGGCTACTTTAATGGCCAGCTTTCTGTAGTTTATCTTCGTTGAGGTCGAGGTCCCCTCCCCCCCCCCATCCTCATCCGACATTGAATCTTCTTGGCCTGAGGACGGACGACTCGCTGCCTGCTTGTCTTTCCGAGTGATCGGCGGCATTATGCTAGGTAGGTAGTTAATGTACGATGCCCTTCTTTATGTGTGGGTCTCTGTTGTACCAGGGTCAGCTTATTTCTTGCAGTCAAAGCTGCAGCAGTGTGTGCTCTGGGCGGTATGGAGGCACAAGATGGCGCGACCTCTCTCTCCCTGCGCTGCCCCGGGTTTTTGGCGCCAAAATGATTAGACCGTGGTACCGTGATCTAGCTGCCGTTCCCGGTCTTTATCTGTCGGGCTTCCGTGTCTTACCACCTCTGGTGCTGTGTGGGCAGTGTATCACCGCGTCTCCCCACCCGTTTACTGGGCCGTTCCAAGGGCTCTGCGGTAAGCACTGGGGTGCTGTTATCAATATTGGGGTACTCGGTACTCGCCCGTCGTAGCCCGTGCGGTTGCTGGCTGCACTTCCCGGTCTCAGTGGCGTGTTTGCTGGCTATGGTAGTCAATTTGTTATCCCGTAGGTCTGGAGAGCTCTTTTCCACCCTCCTCACATGGCAGCGCCGGAACCGGAACCTCTCGTTTTTCTTTTCAATAAAATGGTTAACGAGGGTTGTGTGTGGGGGCTTTTATTTCTATAAAATATTTTTTCTATGTAGGTGTGTTTTTTTGAACTTCATTACTACTTCCTTATTAATTGCAGCTGTCTGAAAGACAGCGTCCATTACTAAGGCAGGACTTCGTGTTAGCCGGTGAACAGGCTAACACTAACCCCTCATTATTACCCCAGGAACCCACTGCCACCAGGTGTTCTAGGAAGAGCCGGGTACAATCCAGTACCTGACCATCTGAAGTGATGGTCAGGTACTTGGGCGGCCCTTCCCAGCCTGGTAATGCTAGGCTGCAGCTGCTTTATTGTATCTAGCTGGTTATGAAAAATAGGGGGACCCCAAGTTGTTTTTTTAAATATTTAAAAAAAACAACGTGGGGTCCCACCCATTTTTCATAACCAGCCAGATACAAGATAGCAGCAGCCTAGCATTACCAGGGTGGAAAGGCTCATTGTTTTTGGGCTTTCCCAGCCTAATAATACCAGCCCGCGGCCACCCCAGTACCCGACCATCACTTCAGATGGTCAGGTACTGGATCATACCTGGCTGTTCCCGGCACTCCTGGTGGCGGTGGGTACCGTGGTAATAATGAGGGGGTAGTGTTAGCCTCTGCACCAACTAACACTTAGCCCCGCCTTAGTAATTGATGCTGTTTATCAGACCGCCATCATTACTAAGGCAGTAGTAATATAGTTTTTAAAAAAAGACACAGAAAAAATATTTTATTGAAATAAAAACCCCTACACAACCCCTCGTTAACCAATTTATTGAAAATAAAAATGCTCTCATCGTAGTAGTCCTCGAATCCGATGTAGTCTAATGACAGAACCTGTAATGAAAAAAAAACACAAAAAAACATTAGTAACATTAATAAGTAAAAAAGCAAAACTATTATCATACTTGCCCTCCTGGGTCTGTGACAGTTAACTAAGCAGGGGCAGCTCTGTCATTGGTTCATTTACATCACATGGTCCCAAGTTACCTCAGTTCATTGGCCTACTTTTAAAAGTAGGCCAATGAACTTAGATAACCGGCCACTACGTGATATAAACTAACAAATGACTGCTTAGAGCTGTCACTGCTTAGTTTACTAAGGCTTGTAAGTGACACAGGATCACCGGAGATGCGCCAGAATTTTGGCGAATCTCGGGTGGGTGCGCCACTATAAACCTAGTGCGGGAACTGCTTCAGATACAAAGGAATCCCTGCTCTAGGAGTCACTAGCGTCATCGTGGGCTCAGCAATAAAGTTTCCGTTGATGCAGGCCTGGTCTTTCCCGATCAGGCCTGCTCCAGCAGAATAACGTCATTGCACCGCCTGCGCCACAAGAAAGTCATAATGGACAACATTGGGTTAATGTCGGAGGTACATGATGGGGTTAATTACTATTAATGTGAGGTACATGGAGGTATAAAATTCATAATACCTCGTGCCTCACATTAATAAGTGAAAGAAAGCAGTTTTTATTTTATTTGTTTATACTGTACACATCATAAATGATGCTATAAATTTGTTGTGCAGGCTATTATAGTCGCGACGATACCAAATGTGTGTATATTCTATGTATTGAGATTTTTATTTATGGTTTATTGTAAAAAATGGGTGTGTGTATTTTTATTTTTATTTTTTTTATTTAACATTACTTTATTTTTACTTTTCTATTTTTAAACTTTAAGAGGGTATTCCAGTTTTTACAAGTTACCCCCTATCTGTAGGGTAAGGGGTAACTTGCTGATCGGTGGGTGTCCGACAGCTGGGACCCCCACCGTTTACGAGAACAGGGGTCCCGTACCCCTTGTTTGAACAGGTAGCGGCGGAGATTGGCGAGTACACGGTATCGAAATAGTATCGATGCATAGTGCAACCCAACACTATACTACATGACATTAAGCATGTAGCAATATTTACCTGAACTGCTGCGCTGCCGTTCGTTCCCCATACAGCGCTTCTTAGACTCTTCTTGGATTGGCCACAGCTGCACTCGCCAATCCATTAGCAGTGGGCGTGTCATACAGACTAAGGAGCGCTGGTGAAGCGCACACACCCCACCTGCCCTGTGAGTGACCTGACCGCTGGCCGGTCAGGTCACAAGTTACGGTTTTAGTAAAAGTAAAAAAAATATGATCCTCCAGCCCCCCCCCCCGCTGGACACACTAGGCACTGTACCCCCGGTGCCTAGTGGTAAATACGGCCCTAGTTGATGGGCCACATTCTTTTCACATTTGATACAATACAAAATTATTGTTAATCAATTAGATATTTGAACTACTAAAACAATACTACAGTACTATAACAATATTACCATACTATAATAATACTACATTAGTATAACAATACTACATTAATATAATAATACCACTAAGATTAAATTAAAGTTCACCCCACGTGCTTATTTTAGAAATCCAGTTTTCCAGTTTAAGTTTCTCTAAATGCAGTCAGGCCTCTCAGTTGGCAGCGTTTGGCAGACACACTAATGTCAATATTGGGCAGCCCCTTTTTAGATACTGCCACAGTGCCCTCTGTAGATACTGTCACAGTGTCCTCTGTGGATAATGCCACAGTGCCCTCTGTAGGTACTGCCATAGTGCCCTCTATAGATAGTGCCCCAGTGCCCTCTGTAGATAGTGCCACAGTAACCTCTGTAGATAGTGCAACAGTGCCCTCTGTGGATGCTGCCACAATGCCCTCTGTAGATACATCCACAGTGCCCTTTGTAGAGACATCCACAGTGCCCTATTGTAGATATTGCCACAATGCCCTCTGTAGATACTGCCACACAACCCCTTTGTAGATGTTAGCACACAACCCCTTTGTAAATGTTGCCACACACCCCTTTGTAGATAGTACCACATCCCCCCTATAGGAGTGGAATCCCCAGCCAGAGCACTGCCGACGCACTGGCCTGGGGTTTCTCTGCTATAGATATTGCCCCATACACACCACCCTGTTGACAGCGCTACACACCCCCTTTATTTAGATAGCTCCATTGGGGCTCCCTCCTCGACCGGAGTCCCCGGCCAGAGCATTGCGACTCTCTGGGCAGGAATTCCTCTGCTGGAGGAATCCTGTCATCTCTGACCATATATGGACAGTGACATCAGGGGTTACCACTAGGAGTGGAATCTCTGGCCAGAATACCTGGCATTGCCATAATGGTACTGACCCACAGAATAAAGTTAACATGTCATTTATACAGCACAGTGAATGGCGCATTAAAAAAAACTATGTAGATATTGCTGTTTTTTTATCACTTTGTCACCCAAAATTTTTTTATAAAAAGTGATCAAAAAGTCAGATGTACCCCACAATTGTACCAGTAGAAACATCCCAATGAAAAAACATCCTAAAATGAGGAACGTTTCTTTAGTTTTAACAGGTGGTTATCAGGGCTCTAATATTTGGCAATTAGGAAGGAGAGGGCCCAAGCACATCTGCTCAAAACGCAAAACTGGCCTGTGCCAAGAGGATTGCTTTAAACCACACCTTATTATGCCCTGATGTACTCTGCCCAGTTTACATATGCCCCCACATTGTAAACTGAAACACAGGTAAAAACCCCCAAAAAATACTACCAAGCAAAATCTGCGCTCCTAAAGCCAAACGTCGCTCCTTCCCTTCTGAGTCCTGCAATGTGCTCTAACATCAGTGTAAAGCCTCATTTACACGAGCGTGTGCGTTTTGCGCGCGCAAAAAACGCAGCGTTTTGCGTGCGCAAAAGGCACTTGACAGCTCCGTGTGTCATCCGTGTATGATGCGCGGCTGCGTGATTTTCGCGCAGCCGCCATCATAGAGATGAGGCTAGTCGACGTCAGTCACTGTCCATGGTGATGAAAAAGTTAACTGATCGGCAGTAACTCTTTCAGCACCCTCGACAGTGCATTCCGATCACCATATCAAGTAACCTGTTTATAAAAAAAAGAGGTTCGTACTTACCGAGAACTTCCCGGCCGTTGCCTTGGTGACGCGTCCTTGGTGACGCGTCCTTGGTGACGCGCCTCTCTTGACATCTGGCCCCACCTCCCTGGATGACGCGGCAGTCCATGTGACCGCTGCAGCCTGTGCTTGGCTTGTGATTGGCTGCAGCTGTCACTTGGACTGAATTGTCATCCCGGGAGGTCAGACTGGAGGAAGAAGCCGGGAGTTATCGGTAAGTCAGAACTTTTTTTTTTTTACACGTTCACGTATATTGGAATCGGAAGTCACTGTCCAGGGTGCTGAACCAGTTTAACTCTTTCAGCACCCTGCACAGTGACTGTCTCCTGCCGGGTTCGGTCAAAACGAGTTCGGCCGAACCCGGTAAAGTTCGGTTCGCTCATGTCTAAGACACTCCGTTCGGATGTTTGTAAACAGAAAAGCACGTGGTGCTTTTCTGTTTACATTCAGTTTGACAGCTCTTGCGCGAATCACGCGGTTCGCACGGAAGTGCTTCCTTGCGACCTTCGTGGTTTTCACGCACCCATTGACTTCAATGGGTGCGTGATGCGCGAAAAACGCAGAATTATAGAACATGTCGTGAGTTTTTTTCAGCGCACTCACGCTGAGCAAAACTCACGGACCGTCTGCATGCCCCCATAGACTTGTATAGGTCCGTGCGACCCGCGTGAAAAGCACGCGAGTCTCACGGACGTATATCACGTTCGTCTAAATGAGGCCTAATGGCCGCAGTCGCGAACCAGCGTCTTAACTCACCCCTCGACCGCCGCGTCCGCAGACCTCTGTCTTCTGGCCAGTGTCTCCCTCCTAGGAGATACCAGCACTCGCAGCTGCTCTGCTCTGCATTGTCCGCTAGGGTGTCCGCACGCTCTCATTCCCAGCCTTAAAGGGCCAGCACACGCACAAGCAAATAATTACCAAATTATTCCCAGATCACCCTGGACTATAAAAAGGGCTCTGCCCTTCCACTCCTTGCCTGAGTGTTGTTGTTGTATTCCAATGTTAGTCTTAGCAAATGATCCCTTAGTTATTTCCTGTTCACGTATCCTGCTTCCTGTATCCTGTATCCCATGCTGTGTTTGTTCCTGTGTATTATCTAGTCTTGGAGTCGTCTGGTGTTATCTGCCCCGTCTGCTGTCATATACCACGTCTGGTATCATCCGCCACGTCTGGGGCCAACTGCCATGTCTGCTGTCATATACCATGCCTGGTATCATCCGCCACGTCTGGTGTCATCTGCCACATCAAGTTCCATCCGTGCCTAAGCCTCTGCTACTGTCTGGACTCTTGCAGGTACTCTTTTGCTAAGGACTTTGCATAGACTTTACAGACTGTTGTTTGGTAAGCTTCTACTCCGCTACGGCGGTGAGGCCTAGTGGGTCCACATACCCACAGATTGTGACAGTATGGTCAGGCTATTCATGCCACTGGCCAACCCAAGACGACTTCACAAATAATGCAGGCAGACATACGAGACGACAAAAAGAGAAAATATTATCCTTTTTAATAACCCAAAAAGAAATGCAATATATATTGCACGGTGCCGTCCAAAATGAATATAGCAAAAAAGAAAAAAGAAAAACTGATGGACCAACCAGCACACTTTGGGTAAAAAATAATAAATACAAGATAAAGCTGTTTAAACAAATATACAAAATTATTTATTATTTCGATTTTTTTTTTAAAGTATTGGTATAAATTTGATTATATAGACATGCGAGACCTTCGGTCACGAAAGGACCAACTCCTCCAGGTGGTGAATGTCATTGCACATCGTCTGTGTGCTCGAGCTGCAGTCTTTACAGTACCTGCTCCTGTTACTCCTGCTGTTCCTCCTGCTACACCTCCTGTCAGTACCATTCCCAGACTCTCCCTGCCACTACCTCCTCGCTATGACTGAGACGCGAGGACCTGCAGGGGATTTCTACATCAATGCCAGATCCACTTCAGGCTGCACGCAACGTCATTTCCTTCTGATGATGCGGGGATCACCTTCATAATCTCTCTCCTTACTTGCAAGGCCATGGCATGGTACCCGATTTGGAAACGTGTGGGACCAGTGACCCGTGACTTACAGATTTTCCTGCAGACTTTCCGTAGAGTATTTGAGGAACCTGGGAGAGTCTCTTCTGCAGCTGCATCTCTGCTGACCCTTCGCCAAGGAGACACCTTCATGGGCGAGTATGCAATCCGGTTCCGTACCCTGGCTGCAGAACTGGCCTAGAACAATGAGGCCTTTGTGGCTACCTTCTGGCAGGGACTGTCTTCTGGTACTAAAGATGAGTTTGCCGCTCGAGATCCGCCACCTACCATGGATTATCCCATTCTTCTGGCCACCCGAATTGACAAGAGGATCCAGCGAAGGGCCCAAGAGGTTTGCCAGGACAGAAGATTCCCTAGGCTGGCTCCTACTTTCCAGCAACCCCTGCTGCCCTCATCACTTGTTCAGCCAAAGGAACCTATACAGTGGACCGACTCACGTTGTCAGTTCAGGAGAAACAATGCAGACGCATTTCGGTACTCTGTCTGTATTGTGGCCTTGGAGACCATTTTGTACGTTTGTGTCCCCAGAAGCTAAAAAACGTCAGCGCCTAGGATTGATTGGAGAGACAACCATAGTTGGAACGGCGCTAAATAATAAATCCTCTCCCAAACCGTCTATTCCCGTGACCATAGTGTCCGGCGAGAAAATGCACCAGGTCTCTGCCTATCTGAACACTAGGTCCGCAGCAAACTTTATCCAACAGGACCTAGTGGATCATCTCCAGTTGCCCACGGTTCCTTTGGAGACGCCACTGGCTGTTGTCTGGGTGAATGGACTTCCTTTGCCCGATCCTATCGTATCTGAGACTAAGCCACTGAAGTTCCAAGTTGGAGCTCTTCAAACTAAACAGATTGCATTTCTTGACTTTCCTAAAGCCATCAATCCTATTTTTCCGGGCCTGCCTTGGCTCCGGATGCATGCCTCGGTCCTTGATTGGAATTCCGGAGAGGTTCTCCAAATGGGGCTCAAAATGCCTCCACCGCTGCCTGTCACAGATTCGTCCCATCCAGCCTCCTCTGTCCCAGTCATTAGCGGGATTACCCACGCACTATGCTCAGTTTGCAGATGTCTTCAGCAAGTAGGATGCTTCCTCCACACCGGTCTTACGACTGTCTGATTGAACTGGTCCCAGATGCTTCATTTCCCCATGGACGGGTGTATCCTCTCTCCTTGCCAGAGACCCAGGCCATGTCAGCCTATGTCAAGGAGAATCTTGAAAGGGGGTTTATATCAAAATCCTCCACCCCGGCCGGTGCCGGGTTCCTCTTCCTTTAAAAAAAGATGGATCTTTTCAACTCTGTATCGACTACAGTGGTCTCAACCAGATCACGGTCTAGAATAAATATCCATTGCCACTGATCCCTGAGTTATTTGACCGTATATGAGGAACCAAGATTTTGTCTAAGCTGGACTTGCGTGGGGCTTACAACTTGATCCAAAAGACGGCATTCAACACTCGAATACCTGGTGATGCCCTTCGGTCTGTGTAACGCTCCCTCGGTCTTCCAGGAATTCGTGAACAATATTTTCCGAGATCTCCTCTATTTCTGTGTGGTGGTCTATCTAGATGATATCTTGATCTTCTCCCCAGATCCGACGACACATCGGAGACATGTCCATCAAGTCCTGTTGCAATTAAGGGAGAACGGCAAGAATGCCAAGCTGGAGAAATGCATTTTTGAAAAATATTCTCTGCCCTTCCTGGGCTACATCATCTCTGATCAGGGCCTCTAGATGGATCCTGAGAAAGTAAAGTCCGTCCTGGAATTGCCACGTCCTCAGGGCCTGCAGTCCATACAGCGTTTTCTGCGATTCGCTAACTTCTACTGGCAGTTTATTGCAAATTTCTCGTCACCGATGGCTCCCATCTCTACCCATACCAAGAACGGTGTTAACGCCAAGGTGTGGACTCCAGAGGCACAATCAGCATTTAAAAGCCTCAAGAGTGCCTTCACTTCAGCCTCGATCCGCCATCATCCAGATGTATCTCAACAGTTCTCTTTGGAGGTGGACGCTTCCTCTGCTGGTGCAGGTGTACTTCTGTTCTGGAGCGGCCTCAAGGGAAAGGCAGTAGTGTGTGGCTATTACTCTGTAAGACTTTGTTCTTCCGCTGAGCGCAATTAATCTATTGGAGATCGGGAGTTACTGGCCATACTGTTGGCACTGGAGGAGTGGAAACATCTGCTAGAGGGCGCAGTTCATCCCATCCTGATATACACTGACCACAAAAATGTCACCTGTCTCCAGTCGGCTCAACGGCTAAGCCCCCGTCAAGCCAAGTGGTCACTGTTCTTCACCCGCTTTCAGTTTGTGCTCCACTTTCGTCCTGCTGACAAAAATGTGAGGGCCGATGCCCTGCCCAGGTCATTTGAAACGGAGGATACTGTGGAGACCCCTCAATGTATCATAGATCCGACATGTATTGTTGCTGGCAATTCCCTGCAAGTTAGAGACATCCCTCCTGTTCGTCTTGCAGACCAGGGAAGAATTCTTCCCTGGGGGCACCCATCCAAACTGGCTGGGCACGCTGGTGTCCGTAAGACACGGGACTTGATAGCTCGTCATTTCTGGTGGCCCACGCTGCCCAAAGATATTGTGGATTATGTCTCTTCCTGTACTGCCTGTGCTTTTAATAAAGTTGCCCATTCCAGACCTGCCGGTCTGCTCCAACCTCTACCTATGTCCAACGCTCCCTGGGAGCATATTGCAATGGATTTTGTCACAGATCTTCCTCCCTCAGCAGGATGTAATATTGTCTGCGTAGTGGACTGGTTCTCTAAGATGGCGCATTTTATCTAACCGGCCTACCTTCTGCTCCTCGTCTGGCGAACCTCTTCATTCTACATATCTTCAGCCTGCATGGCTTGCCTCTTCATATCGTGTCTGATGGGGATCCAGTTCACCTCAAAATTCTGGAGAGCCTTCTGTAAACTCCTCAATGTGATATTGGGCTGTTCCCCAGCCTACCATCCTCAGTCTAATGGTCAAGTCAAGAGGATTAACCAAATCTTGGAGAATTATCTTCGTCACTTTATCTCCGTGGAGCATGAGACTTCTTCCAAGGGCCAAATTCCCCGGCCAACATCCACGAGTTCCTCTTCCTGTTTCTGCTACATATCAGGTACCCGCAGCTGACTCTGCATTTGGAGACTTTCTACACATTTGGCAACAGACCAGGTCCTCTATTCTACTGGCAGTCGATTGCATGACGTGAAAGGCTGATACAGGAAGAAGAGAGCCGCCTCAGTTTCTTCCTGGAACCAAAGTCTGGCTGTCCACAAGAAATATTTGCTTGAAGGTGCCCTCATACAAATTTGCTCCCAGGTTCCTCTGTCCTTTTAATATCCTGCAACAGATAAACCCTGTCTACTATAAGCTTTGGCTGCCTCCTACCCTCAGAATACCCAACTCCTTTGATGTGCCTCTCCTAAAACCTGTGGTTCTAAACTGCTACAGTAAAGCTCTTAGTCCTGCAGTTGCGCCCAGCGGTTCTTCTGATGTGTTCGAAGTGAAGGAGATCCTGGACCACAAGAGAGTAGGAGGAAGGACTTTCTATTTAGTGGACTGGAGAGGGTTTGGTCCTGAGGAGAGGTCCTGGGTGCCAGAAGAGAATCTTAATGCCCCTACCCTCATTAAAAAATTCCTCTCACGCTCTGGACCCAAGAAGAGGGGGCGTAAAAGGGGGTACTGTAATGGCAATGATTGCGGACCACCTTCTTCACTCGCGTCCAGATAGACCTCTGTATTCTAGGAGACGCCGGCACTCGCGGCCACTCTGCTCTGCAGTGTCCCCAAGTGTTCGCGTGCTCGTTCTCGGTCTTAAAGGGCCACAGCGCGCACATGCAAACAATTACTAAATTATCCCCAGATCACCCTGCACTATAAAAAAAAGGGCTCTGCCCTTCCACTCCTTGCCTGAGCGTTGTTGTTGTCTTCCAATGTTAGTCTTAGCAAATGGTTCCTTAGTTGTATCCTGTTCCCAGTGATCCCGTATCCTGCTGCCTGTATCCTGTGTCCCGTGCTGTGTTTGTTCCTGTGCTTTATCTAGTGTTGGAGTCATCTGGGGTTATCTGCCCCATCCGCTGTCATATACCATGTCTGGTATCATCCACCCCGCCAGGAGTCAACTGCCACGCCTGCTGTTATATACCACGTCTGGTATCATCCGCCACATCTGGTGCCAACTGCTATGCCTGCTGTCATATATCATGTCGGGTATCATCCACCACGTCTGGTGCCAGCTGCCACATCAAGTTCCATCCGTGCCTAAGCCTCTGCTACTGTCTGGACTCTTGCAGGTACTCTTATGCTAAGGACTTTGCATAGACTTTATAGACTGTTGTTTGGCCAGCCGCTACTCTGCTACGGCGGTGTGGCCTAGTGGGTCCACATACCCACAGATCGTGACAAGCAGTTTAAATCTACATACAGTACGTCGCATTGCCATACGCAGGAGTACATTCTTTATAATTTATGTAGTGTGTGACACCAGCTGGGCACAACGTATTGGGCACTATTTGACCTCAGAGCCTCTGTGGGCCAATGCTTCTGCGTAAATCACCAAATTAGACCTCAAATGTGCATGAATCTCTTTCACTCCAGAGTCCTGTTATATGTCCAGACAAAAGAGAAGGGCCACATACAGGTTGTTTCTAAAACCAGGAAACACAGCATAATAATTAGAGAGCTGTTATTCCATGATGGCACAAGCTGGGCACAACATATTGAGCGCTGAAATTACATATTGTCACGACGCGGGGTGTGGACCCACTGGGCCGACCGCGTAGCGGGGTAGCAGCTGGCCAACTAGGTACAAAACAATGTCTATAGTTCGAAACGGGTACCTGAGGCAATGTAGACAGTGGCAGGATCACGACTTGGCTTTCACAGCAGGTGACGCCGCGGATGCGGCGGAAGACACGACTTGGCTTTCACAGCAGGTGACGCCGCGGATGCGGCGGAAGACACGACTTGACTTTTACAGCAGGTAACGATAGTACGGGACACAGGGTACAGGCAGCAGGAACGGGCAACACTGGGAACTGGAAAACACTGGGAGACCTTTAGCAAGACAGACTAGGATACACAACAACGCTCAGGCAAGGAACCAGTGGGCAGAGCCCCTTTTTATAGTCCAGCAACCATTTGGGCTGATAACTGATTACTGGCAGCTGGATGCGTACTGGCCCTTTAAGGCCGTGCACGCGCGCGCGCGCCCTGCGGGGAACGGCGCGAGGACCCGGAAGACAGTCTGCCAGAGGAAGGAGGACGCCGAGCAGAGAGGTGTCCATGGCCGGGATCGTCAGGGGGTGAGTTAGAACGGCGATCCTCGGCCATGGACATAACAGTATCCCACCTCCTCTTGGGACCAGAGCGGGAAAGAAATTTCTTCACGAGGACAGGGGCATCGATATTCTCCTCTGGCTCCCAAGACCTCTCCTCTGGACCAAATCCCCTCCAATCCACCAAGTAAAATGTCCTGCCTCCTACTCTCTTGGTGGCCAGGATCTCCCTCACTTCGAAAGTTCCGGATGAACTGCCAGGAGCCACTGTGGAACTTGGAGTCCTGGAGTAGCGGTTTAGAACCACGGGTTTTAGCAAGGAGACGTGGAAGGAGTTAGGGATCTTGAGGGTAGGAGGCAGTCGAAGCTTGTACGACACAGGATTGATCTGCAGCAGAATCTCGAAGGGTCCAAGGAACCTAGGGGCAAACTTGCAAGATGGCACCCTCAGCCGGATATTCCTGGAAGACAGCCAGACCTTTGTACCTGGAAGAAACTGGGGAGGTTCTCGTCTTCTAGTGTCTGCCTTTCTCTTCATGCGGTCTACCGCCAGCAGAATAGAAAACCGTGTCTGCTGCCATATTTGCAGAAAGTTCCTGCAGGTAGAATCGGATGCAGGCACCTGAGACATAGTAGAGCCGGGCAGGGGTATTCGAGGATGTTGGCCATAGACTATGAAGAACGGACTGGAAGTGGTGGACTCACTGGTATGGTTATTATAAGAGAATTACGCCCACGGAAGCAGCTGCACCCAGTCATCATGTCTTCTGGAAACAAAGTGCCGTAGGTAGTTCTCCATAATTTGATTAATCCTCTCAACTTGCCCATTGGACTGAGGGTGATAAGCTGAGGAGAAGTCCAACTTTACCCCGAGTAGGCCGCAGAGTGCTCTCCAGAACTTAGAGGTGAACTGAACCCCTCGATCCGAGACAATATGCAGAGGTAATCCATGCAGACAGAAGATGTGTTGCATGAAGAGGTCAGCCAGTCGAGCGGCAGAAGGCAGGCCAGTCAGGGGAACAAAATGAGCCATCTTTGAAAAACGATCCACCACCACCCAGATCACACTGCATCCTGCAGAGGGAGGCAGATCCGTAACAAAATCCATAGCAATATGCCGCCAGGGGGCCTCGGGCACCGGCAGTGGTTGGAGCAGACCGGCTGGTCTGGAGTGGGCACCCTTATTGGCTGCACACACCGTACAGGAGGAGACAAAGTCTATGACATCTTTGGGCAGCGTGGGCCACCAGAACTGTCGGGCAATCAGGTCTCACGGGCACCCGCATGTCCTGCCAGCTTGGAACAGTGACCCCAGCCGTACGAAAGTTTTTCCTAGGGGAATGCCTCTAACCTGCAGAGGGTTGACAGAGTAGATGCAGGAGGGATCGATAATATTCTGTGGGGACTCCACAGTGTCCTCTATTTCAAAAGACCTGGAAAAGGCATCGGCCCTCACATTCTTGTCGGTAGTGGAGTTCGAACCGGAACCGTGCAAAAAACAATGACCATCTGGCTTGACGAGGGTTCAGTCGTTGAGCCGTCTGTAGGTAGGTCAAGTTCTTGTGGTCCGTGAAGACCAGGATAGGATGAGCTGCGCCCTCCAGTAGGTGTCTCCATTCCTGCAGAGCCAGCTTGATGGCCAGTAACTCCCGTTCCCCAATTGAATAGTTACGCTCTGCAGAAGAAAACAGCTTGGAGTAGTAACCACATACCACCGTCTTGCCTTTCGAACCCCTCTGGAACAATAGAGCACCGGCACCAATAGAGGAGGCGTCCACCTCTAACGAAAACTGCAGAGACACATCAGGATGGTGCAGAATGGAGGCAGACGTGAAGGCTTTCTTTAAGGTTTCAAATGCGATCTCTGCCTCTGGAGTCCATACTTTGGCATTCATACCCTTTTTAGTGAGGGTGGAGATGGGAGCTGTCAGAGAAGAGAAGTTGGGGATGAATAGTCTGTGGAAGTTGGTGAATCCCAGGAAGCGTTGTATGGCCCTTAAGCCTTGGGGACGTGGCCACTCCAGGACAGCCTTGACCTTCTCAGGATCCATCTTGAGACCCTGATCAGAGATAATGTAGCCCAGGAAGGGTAGAGACTTTTCATGGAACACACACTTCTCCAACTTGGCGTAGAGATGATTCTCTCTTAATCTAAGCAACACCTGGCGGACATGGCCCTGATGACTCACAAGATCTGGGGAAAAAATCAAGATATCATCGAGGTACACCACAACACAGACATAGAGGAGGTCACGAAATATGTCATTCACAAATTCTTGAAATACTGCGGGAACGTTACACAGGCCGAAGGGCATGACCAAATATTTGTGGTGTCCATCACGTGTGTTAAAGGCAGTCTTCCACTCGTCTTCCTGACGGATATGGATTAGATTGTAGACCCCCCGCAGGTCAAGCTTGGAAAAAAATTTCGCCCCCCGTATACGATCAAAGAGCTCAGAAATCAACGGCAAGGGGTACCTGTTTTTCACCGTGATCTGATTGAGACCCCGGTAGTCAATGCAGGGTCGAAGGGATCCATCCTTCTTTTTGACAAAGAAAAACCCGGCTCCGGCCGGGACTAAAGACTTTCGTATGAAGCCCCTCTCTAGATTCTCTTTAATGTAGGCCGACATAGACTGGGTCTCTGGCAAGGAATGAGGGTATACTCTACCGCGAGGAGGAGAAGTGTCAGGAACCAAGTCGATAGGACAGTCGTATTCTCGATGTGATGGCAATATCTCTGCCTCCTTTTTGTCGAAGACATCCGCGAACTGAGAGTAACAAGGAGGTAGCCCAGACAATGACTGAGGTGAAGAAGGCTGGGATGGACGGGCATGGCCCAGACAGCGGTCCAGACACTTGGCGCCCCACTGAAGAACCTCTCCAGAGTTCCAATTCAGGACTGGGGCGTGAAGACGGAGCCAAGGCAAGCCCAGCAGCACGGGGTTGACGGCCTTGGACAGGACATACAAAGAGATCAGCTCGGATTGAAGAGCTCCCACCTGGAGTCTCAACGGCTTGGTCACAGACAATACTGGGTCAGGCAAAGGCAGTCCATCTAACGAGGCAACGATCAATGGTCTCTCCAGCAAAACAGTGGGCAACTGAAGGAGATCCAAAAGGTCTTGACAGATTAAATTGGCTGCGGAGCCAGAGTTCAGGTAGGCGGAGGCTGGATGAGGTCTCCAGTCAGCGACAATGGTCACAGGAATGAACAGCTTGGACGAGAATTCTCTATCAAGTGCAGTAGCGCCCAGGGTTGTCTCTCCAACCAATCCCAGACATTGGGGTTTCTTAGGCCTCTGGGGACACAGACGCACGACATGGCCAGCGAGGCCGCAATACAGACACATTCCAGAGGTGCGCCTGCGCTGTTTCTCCTGATCAGACAGTTTAAGCCGATCCACCTGCATCGGGACCTCGGGCGCAGCAGAAAACAGGGCAAGAGGGGTTGCTGGAAGTTGGGCGCCAGTCTAGGAAGCCGTCTCTCCTGTAGAATCTCATGGGATCTCTCTCTAAGCCTTATGTCCACGCGGGTAGCCAGTAGAATCAGATCATCCAGGGCAGCTGGTAGATCTCGAGCAGCCAGTTCGTCTTTGATCTCAGGCGATAGGCCTTGCCAGAAGGATGCTACCAAGGCCTCATTGTTCCAAGACAATTCTCCTGCCAGAGTCCGGAAATGGATGGTGTATTCGCCCACGGAGGCGTCCTCCTGACGCAGGTTAAAAATAGCAGTGGCAGCCGACGAGGCTCATCCAGGCTCCTCAAATACGGAACGGAACAACCGCACAAACCCCAGGAAGTCTCTGATCACGGGTCCCTGTCGTTCCCAGATTGGATTCACCCACGCCAGGGCCTTGCTGGCGAGTAGGGATACAATAAAGGTGATCCTGGCTCCGTCCGAATGAAATGCTTGGGCGTGCAGAGTGAAGTGGATTTGGCATTGGTTCAGGAACCCCCTGCACGAACTTGCATCTCCATGAAACCGTGGTGGTAATGGCAGCGAGAACCGAGAGTCCGAACTGGAGCTGCCAGGAGGTGTAGCTGGAGGGTCGATCGGAGGAGTTTCACTAGGGGCGATGACGGAAGAAACTAGTGCACCAAGATGCTGCGCCATGGAGTCTACTGCCACAATGAGTTGATCCTGTCGTGCTTGCAGATCCTGCAGGTCTGCCTGCATGGCTTGGGAGGATGACAGGCTCTTGACTTGGCCAGCGGGATCTATGGCCTGAGCGTACTGTCACGATGCGTGGTGTGGACCCACTGGGCCGTACCGCGTAGCGGGGTAGCAGCTGGCCAACTAGGTACAAAACAATGTCTATAGTTCGAAACGGGTACCTGAGGCAATGTAGACAGTGGCAGGATAACGACTTGGCTTTCACAGCAGGTGATGCCGCGGATGCGGCGGAAGACACGACTTGACTTTTACAGCAGGTAACGATAGTACAGGACACAGGGTACAGGCAGCAGGAAAGGGCAACACTGGGAACTGGAAAACACTGGGAGACCTATAGCAAGACAGACTAGGGTATACAACAATGCTCAGGCAAGGAACCAGTGGGCAGAGCCCCTTTTTATAGTCCAGCAGCCATTTGGGCTGATAACTGATTACTGGCAGCTGGATGCGTACTGGGCCTTTAAGGCCGTGCACGCGCGGGCGCGCGCGCCCTGCAGGGAACGGCGCGAGGACCCGGAAGACAGTGCCGCCGTCTGCCAGAGGAAGGAGGACGCCGAGCAGAGAGGTGTCCATGGCCGGGATCGTCAGGGGGTGAGTTAGAACGGCGATCCCCGGCCATGGACGTAACACATATAAATGGAAAAATTGGCATTTTCACTTTGCAACTTCCACTGCGCACTAATTTCCTGCTTACTACATCGCTATACACATGCCTTGAGGGGCATAGTTTCTAAAATTTGTTTACTTTTTGGGGGTTTGCACAGTTTCGGTCCTTCAGGGGCTTTGCAAATGTGACACGGCCAGGGGTGAACCTAGCCTGTCTGCCACCTGAGGCGAACTCTAAAAAGGCGCCCCCCCCCCCCCCAAATCTATCGGCGTTTTCTCATTCCTAGCTTTACACATTAAACACGCAATATATAAATTTTTTAAATAGGAAAGCATTTGATGTTTATTTGTTAGGCCCTGTTCACATGGAGTATTTTGACGAGTATTTTGACGAGCAAAACTCGTCAAATACCGGCCGAAAATGCCTCCCGAGAAAGAAGGGACATGCCCTATCTTCGCGCGTTTACGCCTCTGACCTCCTATTGACATCAATGGGAGGCAGAGAAAGCGTATTTCGCTGAGTTTTTTGCCCGTAGCACTCAATGGCCGCGAGCGAAAAACGCGGTGAAAATTGCGGTAAACGACGTGCAGGAAGGACAAAATTTGCCTCAAAATCCCAAACAGAATTTTGAGGCAGAATTTTCCTCCTGCAAAAAACTCAGTGTGAACATAGCCTTAAAGTGCTGTTTGAAGTATGGAAAATATTTAAAGAATTCTTCTTACTGCCAATCAGTGCAGTGCAAATAGTACAGTCTGCCCTGCACTGCCCCATATCTCTCCTCGGCAGCTAGTCTCATTTGCGGCGTCACTCTCTGCAATTACATTCAGGCCAGTCCAGGACGGGTCGCGCTTAGTGCTGTTTTGAAGCGGCACGTCCTGGGCTGGTTTCCTTGCTCTACCTGCTGTATTGTTGTGGTCTGCCTGTGCTGGCTCGATGCAAGTGGTGGATTAGTATGATCTTTGGCCCTGGGCTGTACACAAGTTATGTGCCCACATCCCACACGTAAGTATCACCTACATGTCAAAGTACATCACATGCCACTCTGCAGACTGTCTCCTACCCTGATCATCTGCTGCCACACTCACATTTCCCCACAGCCCCCACCACAGTCATTTACATAGATTGTATTGTAACACCAACATTACCAATAATACCCCATACTGTTACTGAATAATACCCCCATACTGTTACTGAATAATACCCCATATGGTTATTGAATAATACCCCATACTGTTACTGAATAATACCCCCATACTGTTACTGAATAATACCCCCATACAGTTACTGAATAATACCCCCATACTGTTACTGAATAATACTTCCATACTGTTACTGAATAATACCCCCATACTGTTACTGAATAATACCTCCATACTGTTACTGAATAATACCCCCATACAGTTACTGAATAATACTCCCATACTGTTACTGAATAATACTCCCATACTGTTACTGAATAATAACCCCACACTGTTACTGAATAATACCCCCATACAGTTACTGAATAATACCCCCATACTGTTACTGAATACCTCCATACTGTTACTGAATAATACCCCCATACTGTTACTGAATAATACCTCCATACTGTTACTGAATAATACCTCCATACTGTTACTGAATAATACCTCCATACTGTTACTGAATAATACCTCCATACTGTTACTGAATAATACCCCATACTGTTACTGAATAATACCTTTATACTATTACTGAATAATACCCCCATACTGTTACTGAATACCTCCATACTGTTACTGAATAATACCCCCATACTGTTACTGAATAATACCCCCATACTGTTACTGAATAATACCCCCATACTGTTACTGAATAATACCTTCATACTGTTACTGAATAATACCCCATACTGTTACTGAATAATACCTTTATACTAATACTGAATAATACCCCCATACTGTTACTGAATACCTCCATACTGTTACTGAATAATACCTCCATACTGTTACTGAATAATACCTCCATACTGTTACTGAATAATACCCCCATACTGTTACTGAATAATACCTCCATACTGTTACTGAATAATACTCCCATACTGTTACTGAATAATACCGCCATACTGTTACTGAACAAAACTACCAAACCATGATCACATATTACTACAACATAGTGTCAGAAAAAACCCACCATACTGTTAGTGAATAAATCACACTATATATAGACCAATATTACCACCATATAGTGACCTTATAGAGGTAGATGCCAGTTATACACAAGATATCTGCAGACCATATAAGTGATTACAGTATAGTTATATCGAGTGATTATTGTGGCAAATTTTTTAAAATTTTCATACTTCTTTTTTTTGGTAGGTTCCGCTGGAGCGTTTGGACTACTCCGATCTACTTTTAAAAAAAAAAAAAATGGTGAAAGAGGGTTGCATGGGGGAGTTTAGATTTCAATAAAAGTTTTTCTTGCCTGTGTTTTTTAATACTTTATTATGGCCTTGGTAATGGCTGTTGTCTGAGAGCGTCCATTACTAAGAAGGGGCTTAGTGTTAGCCAGTAAAAAGGCTATCACTAACCCCTATTATTACCCCGGTTCTGACTGCCGCGAGGGGAGTACGGTCCAGTACCCGACCATCTGAAGCGACGGTAAGGCAGCAGGGCGGCCACAGGCTGGTTTTACCAGGCTGGGAAGGGATAAAAAACGTGGCCCTTCCCACACTGGGGATGCTAGAATGCAGCTGCTTTATTGTATCTGGCTGGTTGTGAAAAATAGCGGGAACCCCACGTCTTTTAAAAAAAAAAAATAATAGAAAAAAAATTACGTGACATCCCCTCCATTTTTCATAACCAGCCAGATACAATAAAGCAGCAGCAGCCTAGCATTACCAGGGTGGGAAGGGCCATGGTTTTTGGCCATTCCGAGCCTGATAGTACCAGCCTGCGGCCACCCCAGTACCCGCCCTTCTCTTCAGACGGTCGGGTGCTGGATCGTACCCAGCTCTTGCCAGTACTCCTGGTGGCGGTGGGTACCGGGGTAATAATAGGGGATAGTGCTAGCCTTATTACTGGCTAACACTAAGCCCCTTCTTAGTAATGGACGCTCTCAATAAGACAGCAGCCATTACTAAGGCGGTAATGAAGTATTAAAAAAGAGACGTAAAGAAATGTATTTTATTGAAATGACAACTCTTCCACACAATCCACTTTAACCATTTTATTAAAAAAAAAGAAATAAAGCTTAAATCAGCGAAGTAGTCCAACGAATCTACGACGTAGTCCAAATGGTCCAGCGGAACCTGCAAAACAAAAATGAGCAGTATGAAAAATAAAAATAAAGTTGGCTGCCCCCACAGAAGTACAAACATATGAATAAATAGCTACCTTCGGAAACATATTAAAATAATTAGAAAAATTAGGCCCATAAAATAAAACATATCAAATAAAAAAAAAAATATATAACACCTTTCTTTTAAAGTGAACCTTTCACCTCCCCATACATGTACAGCTGAGTACAGCATGTAATAGTCAGGGCTGCACAAACTCTGGAGCACTTTCCATTTTTTTTCTTAGCCTCCTTCGTAATTTAGATATCGGTGCTGTCATATTTGGCGCCCGATATTTAAATAACCCCATGAACTGTCAATGGGGAGGTAATTGGCAAGGGGGCGTGTAATATCGCTGTGACACTGTCCAATCAGCTACGGTCAGCGTTACAGCAAGAGCTGGAGAGAGAGCGCGTGCACGCAGCTCCGCCACCACTAAGGAACACAAGAGGAGAAGAAGAGTGTGAATTCTTCTTCTTCTGTTTCATGGCATCGGAGCTGTGCGCACACGCACGCTCTCACTCTTTAGCTCTCGGCAGACAAGGACGACGACAAGACTGATCTCTCACCTGAGATCACAGTCTTGTACTTGCCTGCCGAGAACTGAAGAGTGAGAGCGTGCGTGCGCACATGATCTCCTCTCTCCAGCTCTTGCTGTTGACATTGTCCGTAGCGGATTGGGCAGTGTCACAGCGATGTTACACGCCCCCTTGCCAATTACCGCCCCACTGGCAGTTCATGGGGTTATTTAAATATCGGGCGCCAAATATTACAGCACCGATATCTAAGTAAGGAAAGAGGGTAGGAAAAAATATATAAAGTGCCCCAGAGTTTGTGCAGCCCTGACCATTACACGCTGCACTCAAATGCAAATCTGTGGGCAGGTGAAAGATTCTCCTTAAAGTGTAACAACTTTTTTTAACAACTTTTGACATGTCAGAAGTTTTTATCAGTGGGGTCCGAGCACTGAGACCCTCCACTAGTCGCTAAAACGAAGCAGCAGAAGTGCTCGGGTGAGCGGTGTGCCGCTTCAATTCCGTTTGGCTTTCCTTGGAGCAGTGTACGGGCTCAATAGAAAGTCTAGGAGTCCATACACCGCTCACTCGGCTGAAAGTCGATCATAAATGAAGCGGCACAGCGCTCACCCGAGCATTTCTGCTGCTTCGTTTTAGCGATCGGTGGGGGCCTCAGTGCTCGGTCCCCCACCGATGAAAACTTCGGACATGTCACTATGATAAATAAAGATATCTATTAATGCAATTGGTGCAAGTTTTAATTACTTTTTTATTGAAAATGATTTGCATTTTGAGATACAGCTGCTTTGTATCCTGTATACAGAGCAGCTGTATATAGCACTGAGACCTGAATCCATTAGGTCGCCTATTACCAATCACATCTAAGTTATGAACTTAGATGTGATCGGTAACAGCTCGATCCTGCAGGACTCGCTGACACTGAATCAGTCAGTCCCGCTGACCTGATGGATACAGCGCTATATACATTATATAATATATTTATTTTAATAAGCGGGGGCAGGTTTAGGCTGGGTTCACACGACCATGTTACGTCCGTAATGTACGGAACATATTTCGGCCAGAAGACCCGGACTGAACACAGTGCAGGGAGCCGGGCTCCTAGCATCATAGTGATGTACGACGCTAGGAGGCCCTGCCTCGCTGCAGGACAACTGTCCCGTACTGTAATCATGATTACAGTACGGGACAGTAGTTCCACGCAGAGGCAGGGACTCCTAGCGTCGTACATCACTATGATGCTAGGAGCCCGGCTCCCTGCACTGTGTTCGGTCCGGGTCTTCCGGCCGAAATACGTTCCGTACATTACGGACGTAACATGGTCGTGTGAACCCAGCCTTATGGGGAAGGATTAGGGCCTGTTCACATCAGCGTTGGCTTTCCGTTCCGGGGTTCCGTGGGAGGTTTCCGTCGGGTGAACCCTGCAACGGAAAGTCAAACTGAAACCACAGCTTCCGTTTCAGTCACCATTGAAATCAATGTTGACGGAAACATTGCTAATGGTTTCCATTCGTCACCATTCCGGCAGGTTTCCGTTTTTGTGATGGAATCAATAGCGCAGTCGAAGCTGTGGTTTCAGTTTGACTTTCCGTCACTGCCCTGATTGTAGCTTTCCCACGCTAATTAAGCACAGGAAAGCTACAAAGCCAGGAGTACTGCAAGGGGGGGGGGGGGGTTCTGGGCGTTTTACTGACAGCAGAGGGCTCTATAGGGGGAAATTATCACCCCACCATAGAGCCCTGACTAGTTACTATACTGAAAGGTTAGGGGGGTCTGAGCATCTGACTGACTGCTCTAAAGGGGGGGGCAGAATCCCCCCCCCCCTATGGAGCTCTCTGCAGTAAGTCAGTCAGACGCTCCCCCACCCACACTAATCCTTCCATTATAGTGATGTGAGGGCTCTATGGGGTGGATTATTCCAGCCCCATAGAGCCCTCTGCTGTCTGTAAAATGCCCAGACCCCCCCCTTGCAGTATACTCCCGTCACGGGTCCCGGTCCCAGCAAGGCAGGATCTTACCTCAAGCTTCTCGTCGCTCGTCCCTCCTGCAGACTTGCTCCTCTCTGGCAGCATGTGCTGTGTACAGCGTCAGAGAGGAGGAGGTTTCAGACGTTCGGCACGTCTGCTATGTGCGTCTCCATGGCCCCTCTCCCCGGTCCAGTCCGTCCCGGGCTGAAAATGCCGCCCCCCCCGTTTGGGTAGGTGGTGCACCCTGAGGCCGTCGGCTCACCTGGCTTCATGGCAGGTGCGGCACTGGACATGGCACCCAGAAACCAATCCATCAAAATCTGCACTCCAAAAGCCAAATGCTGCTCCTTCCCTTTTTAGCCTCGCCGTGTGCCAAAAAAGCAGTTTATGACCACATATAAGGTATTGTTGCACTCTGGAGAAATTGCTTTACAAATGTTGGTGTGCTTTTTCTCCTTTATTCTTTGTGGAAATGAAAAATGTTTAGTTAAACCTACATCTTATTGGAATAAAATATAATTTTTCATTTTATTACTGCCGTATTCTAATAAAATCTATGAAACATTTGTGAGGTGGGCGTGGCTTGGACATGGTGCTGACCAGACGTGCTGCTTGAGAGCTCCGTTCCTGCACTTCCCTAACCCGCTCATAAGCACATTAATAAGCATCATTTTATCACCCTGATGGTCAGGACATCCAAGGCCTCCACGGGGACTCCCTACTGTACACGGCAGATGTTTTCATCCGGGTCTATCCAGAGATTTCTGACCGACGCTGCATCTGGAACATCATCTAAGATGGCGCCGCTGGAGGGGAGGCGAGATGGCGCCGGGACTTCGCTTCCAGAGGGGCTATCATCTGCGGCCGGCGTAGCTGCATCAGGTACCGCTAGTACCTTCCCCTCGATATCGGGCTCTCAGGGGCAGTTTCCCTCCTTGCTAGATGGGATTGAGCCGAGCTCTTCTGGGGCTGAGATGGCGCTGCCTATGCGGGACTGTTCGCCACGTGGTGCCTGTAATGGCGGCCGGGTTTCTCCCTTATCCTCCCCTCATGTGCTGGGGCCTGCAATCCTGCCTTCTACCTCTCCCAGAGATATGGCTGTTCATCCCTCCTCTCATATTGGTGTTACTGCTGTCCTAGGGGATGATTTACAGGGCCTGAGACGACAGCTATCAGCATTGCCCACTAAACAGGACATGGAGCGTTATGTAAACCGCCTGGAGACGACATATAAATCGGAAATACAATCTCTTACTACCAATTTATCTCAATTGTCCGATCAAGTACAGCGGATGGAAAGCGATGTATCCAGTATTACACAGCAACAAGTTTCTCATGCCGACCGATTAGATCAGCACTCTCAGCAGATCCACACATTATTTAATCTTGCTGAGGATCATGAGAATCGGAATCGCCGTAATAATATTCGGCTGCGGGGCATTCCTGAGGATATCTCTCCGGGTCAACTTATTCCTGCTTTACAGTCTCTGTTTAATTCTCTACTTTGGCGCCCTGCTGATGATCCCTTGGAGCTGGATAGAGCACACAGGACTCTAGGTCCGCGCAACCCGGATCCTGATAGGCCTAGAGATGTGCTATGCCGTGTTCATTTTTTTTCTCTTAAGGAGCAGATCATGAGGAAGGCCCGAGATAAAGGCGAGGTTTTATTACAGGGAGTCAAGATCCAGCTGCTGTCTGATTTGTCCAGGATGACTCTGGACAAGCGTCGGGTGCTACGTCCTTTACTGGACGTCTTGAGAGAACATGAGATCTCCTATTCCTGGGGTCACCCCTTTCAGTTGCAGGTTCGCAGGAACGGGGCACTGCTGAGTGTTCGTGACCCGGGGGACGTTCCAGATTTCTGTGATGCTCTCCGTTTGCCTAGAGTCTCTCTCCCGGATTGGCCTTATGTTCCCATCCCGCCGCCGCGTCCACGGTCACGCAGGTGAGGTCGTTCTCCTGCTTCTCCTATGAGGCGTCATGATGGGCGTCCTGCGGAGCCGATGTGATGCCCTTTTAATGTCTCTTAATTGCAGCCTGCTGTCGGAGTTTAATTACAATGGTTATTGCGTTTATCAGCTGAAGCAATTATATTCAGAGTTACATATGGTCATTACTGAGTGGGTCTGCATTATGTTTCACAGGTGATTGCTGTTGGAGACCTGGTGGTCACTAATAGCGGTCGATTGCCGTTAATATGCCACAATTGTGAATGTATTTTTTCTTATTATTTTTCTTTATTGCTAACCTGTTTGTACATTTATGCTGACAATTAATGTATTCAGGGGTGTTCGCTGCCGGGGTTTCTTTAAGGCCCTACTAACAATGTAACTCCTTATTTCATTATTTTTGGGTAACACACTAAGTGCCTTGGTTTTCCTTTTGTGTTATATCGTTATTTGCTATATAAAATTTGCTGGGTTGGGGGGTGCGGGGCGCTGGCTAGACCTTGTCCTGACACTCCTCCTCTTAGGGTTTCACTGGTTACATCCGGTGTATATTGGATTGTTCCTCCTTGATTAGATCAAGGAGTGGGTGCTTGTTTCACCCGCTTGTTTGTCCTTGTTGTCGTGTCTCCCTTCCTTGTCTGTCTTGTCCTTCTCTTCATTGTTGTAGCACATTTCTTGATTTGCTAGACATACGTGCGTTGGAAATGGCGCAGTTGAAAGTCTGTACCTTTAATGCTAGAGGGCTTAATATCCTGGAAAAACGGTCGCAGATATTGTATAACATGCACAAAGAACGGGTAAATATCCTGTTTTTACAGGAGACTCATTTTCAGGTGGGCCACTCTCCACAGTTTACAAATCGCTATTATCCAGTATGGTTCCACAGTGCCAACCCGGAATCCAAGTCCAAGGGCGCTAGTATTTGTATACACAAGTCACTCTCTCATAAACTGGTAGACGTTCTGGTTGACCCGGGTGGTCGGTATGTGTTTCTTAAACTGTCCATTCGGAATAAGCTGTTCACCTCGGCTAATATGTACCTCCCCAATCAGGATCAGGCGCGAGTGTGTTGTGGGTATTTGCGGAAATTGGAAGAGTTCACAGAGGGAGTTTTGATTGTGGGCGGTGATTTTAACCTGACGTTCGATTCTAGGCTTGACACCTCCTCGGGCAGGTCTGCGGTACCGAAGTCCCACTTGGGAGCCTTGAAAACTGTGATGCATTCCATGCAATTGATTGACGTGTGGAGGATTCTACATCCTCAGGTAAGAGAATACACTTACTTCTCCCCGCTACACAATATGTATAGTAGACTGGATGCCTTTCTCATTAGCCACCATTTGCTTACCTGGCATCCTATTTCTGAGGTGGGCCCTATGGTTTGGTCGGATCATGCCCCTGTATTTCTGACACTTACGTTTCCTAGTTCAGTACCCAATTTCCAATCTTGGAAACTTAACGATAATTTATTGGGTGACTCAGTGTGTGTGTCAGCCCTTAAGGACTCACTTAACGGTTTTTTTGAGGTACACACACGTGACACTACCCCATTACCATTACAGTGGGAGGCGCTAAAGTGTGTAGTCAGGGGAGTCCTGATCCAACATGGGGCTCGGTTGAAGCGGGAAAAAGGGGTAGCCATTACGCGGCTCCTTGCTCAGATACGGGACCTTGAATCCCGCCATAAACGAGTGCTTTCCTCGCAGATATTTGCGGAACTTACTGCAGAGAGAATCCTTGCGTTCTCTGATAGACCAGTCACACGCTCGATTCAGGGACCGGATGAGAAAACACTCGTACGAATTTGCAGATAAATGTGGCAGGTCTCTAGCACGGATACTACATCCTCGCACCCAGGCGTCGTATATCCCTAAAATTACTTCTCCCTCGGGCGGTGAGGTTCATGATCCGGTGGGGATCACCGACTGCTTCAGACAGTATTACTTGGCATTATACAATCTTAAAGGCCATTTTCAGGATATGCAGGCGGAGGCGTTACGTGATAAAATAGACCGGTATGTACATGACACTGCGCTGCCGTCCTTGGGGGGCGGGGAGGCTTTCGGACTCGAGGAGGATTTTTTGGAAACGGAGGTGGAGCGTGCTATTGGGGATTCCCCCTTGGGCAAAAGTACAGGACCCGATGGGTTTAATAATAAATTCTATACGACATTTAAGGATCAATTGGCTCCGTTCTTGACGAAAGTTTTTAATTCAGTGTCTTCCTCGTGTCCCTTTGCACCCCAGTCCCTTGAGGCTCATATTACCCTTTTACCAAAACCGGGCAAAGATCCGACGGCGTGCGCAAACTTCCGACCAATATCATTGATAAATGTAGATGTTAAGATTTTTGCGAAGTTACTGGCCTCTCGACTCTCGCCTCTCTTACCAGATTTGGTCACAGATGACCAGGTGGGGTTTGTGCGCGGCAGAGAAGCACGGGACAACACTAACAAGACCCTCCTTTTAACATCATACTGCCAATCCCATAAGATACCGATGTGTTTACTTTCGGTCGATGCGGAAAAAGCATTTGACAGGGTACATTGGGTGTTTCTCCGCAGTGTCCTGACACAGGTTGGCCTTGGCGCCATTATGGTGGATAGGATTATGGCATTATATCATGGGCCTACGGCCAGGGTTCGAGTTAATGGGTTGTTATCTGACTCTTTGCATATCTCTAATGGCACAAGACAAGGGTGCCCACTCTCACCTTTACTATATGTTTTGGTCATGGAACACCTGGCCGTGGCACTGCGGAACAACCCTAATGTTAATGGAGTCTGTGTTGGCGCAAAACACCACAAACTAGCATTGTATGCCGATGATCTCCTTGTGTACATTACGACTCCTATGGTTTCCTTGCCATCTTTGACCGGGGAATTCGAGCATTTTGGCCATGTGAGCAATTTCAAAGTCAACTATTCCAAATCAGAGGCATTGAATATATCTCTCGATAATAGTTTAGCCACCCATCTCGCTCGGGTTTTCCCGTTCAAATGGCAATCTACATCTCTAAAATACCTGGGGGTGCAAATTCCCACACACCAGTCGGATCTGTTCGCTTTGAATTACACACCCATTCTGCAGCGCACCTTGAAGGATTTAATGGCGTATGGTGGGAATCGCATATCGTGGTTTGGGCGCATTAACGCGGTAAAAATGGACATTTTACCCAAATTCCTTTACATATTCCAAACCGTCCCTATCATTATTCCAACGAGCTTCTTCCAAATTTTGCATAGGGCCATAACTAAATTTGTCTGGGGCTCCTCTAAGCCTTGTGTTCGTTTTGCTGTCCTTAGTCGGCCGAAAAAGGAGGGGGGGGGCAGGTTTGACGGATTTTAAACGCTACCACCAAGCTGCGTTACTGATGCGATTGGTAGACTGGTTCCTTTCAGGTGCGGGTAAGCAATGGGTGCGCATTGAGAAGGCTATGTCTCCCCTAGCACTGTTGTCTCTGCCTTGGTTGTCTGCTTCTCAGCGACCTTCATCTTCTCTGCCTTACCTCACACGTCAGTTTCTTGTAGTCTGGGAGCGGATCATTGCTACGATGGACATTGTTCACCGTCCAGGCCCTCTAACCCCTCTTTTTGATGATCCTTCCTTTCCTCCGGCGGTGGGTGTGGACACATTCCTCTGTTGGGAGAGACAGGACGGTAGTTTCTTGGCTAAGACTCTTACACCTGAGGGTACAATCTTGTCACAGTCTGTGGTCTCCGGGGCCTGCCCGGGGGGACGTCCGGTTTGGTGGTCCTATTTTCAGTTGCGCTCCTATCTTTTTTCAATAGGCGACCGTTTTGCTTTGCTGCAGGTTAAGACTCCTCTGGAACACTACTTGTTGTTGACTACTGCCCCCTCTCATGTACTGTCTTTTTTACACGGGATCCTCCTCCCTAAATACAATTACTCCCAGCTGACATTCACCACCACATGGGATGAGGAATTGGGGACTCGACACTCTGCTGAGGAGTGGGGCACATCTTTCTTCCTGGCGCATAAACTGCTGACTTCGTGCTTTACCCAGGAAAAAAATTATAAGATTCTCACTAGATGGTATCGCTGTCCTTCTTTACTGCATAGGATATTCCCTGATGTACCTGATGAATGCTGGAGGTGTGGGGAAGCTCCTGGAACCATGCTGCACATTTGGTGGGATTGTCCCAAACTTCGTCCCTTTTGGGGAAAGATTTTTGATCTCGGTAATAAACTTTTTCATACTGAGGTTCAGACTTCGGCCTCTATTGGTTTACTTTCCATGGTTCCGGGATCACTCTCACACCTCAAAAAGAGTGTCTTTCGGCATTTTTTGACCGCAGCAAGAACAGTGATTCCTCGTCATTGGAAGTCCAGCACTGTGCCTTCCCTGAAGGAATGGGTGACGGAGGTGAATGGAATTATGAGGATGGAGGAGTTGATGTCTGCTGATCAGGGTAAAGCTGAGCTCTTTGTCCGCACCTGGGCAGTGTGGTCTGGATTCCGGGGTGGTGATGATTTACCTCTCTGGCTGGATGGCCTCTTTTGAATACCTATATAAAATCTACTTTTTGCGTGCTATGTCCGTATGTGTTTCCCTTTGTTGTCTTGTGTCAGTGTTAGTCTGTCGTATAATGTGCACTTATATGCGATAATTATTATCCACCTGTGGGGACTGGCTCCCCCTAAATAATGCACTATCTTTGCTGCACTTATGGTACTGTTATTTTCATTGCATTCTTATATAGTTTTTGCTTACTGATTAGGAGGCTACCTCCTACTGCTGCTCTGTGTCTTTGCATACTTTATGTGATATTGAAGTGGTTATAGTGCACTGTATGTGAATTTTGCAAATGTATGAAACCATGTATATGCTGTTTTGTTGTGTATATTTTCAAAATAAAATCTTTGATAAAGAAAAAAAAACAAAACATTTGTGAGGTCAAAATGCTAACTGCACATCTAGATAAATTCCTTGTGGGGGTAGTTTAAAAAATTCTGGTCTTTTCGGTGGTGTGTCTTATATTTTGGCACCTTAAGGCCTCTGCAATGCAAACCTAAAGTGGTGCCTGAAAAATATTCTCATAAACCCCAAAATACACAAGGTACTCCTTCATTTCTGAGGCCTGTGTTGCAGCACAGGCCTCATATGGGATATTTTTAAAAACTGCAGGATCAGTGTAATAAATATTAAGATGTGTTTCTCTGTTAACACATGCTGTGTTACAGAAGTAAAGTCTTTTAACCACAACAAAACACCCACTGTAGACTTACATCCACATTTGCTGGGCTATGTGCAGAACTGACTTATATTTAAGTCCATTGATTTGCTGGTAATTGTGTACCCCACAGCAGCCGCAACACCCAACTCTGGATGTAACTAAAAGTCTCTAGTCCTGGTGACATCATTGGGACCTGAACAGTTCAGGTCCCAATGATGTGATCACCATGACAACCAATTAGATCACTCATAGGAAAACTTTGTTGCAGTAACACATTTTCCCAGGGTCTGTGCTGTATAAAAATCTGTCTTTCCTTCCATCTCCTGTCAGAGTAAGATTTGATGAATGAGAAAAGGTGTTACACAAAACATACAGATATCTTACTGACAGTAATAATCTACTATCCCTTTCCTGCCTGCTTCAGTAAAAATTAAAGTTCAGCTAGAGAGAAAAAAGGGGTACACAATGGCGCAAAACATAGGGCAATATCCCACATTCTAAGTATTTGAATAAAAGTTTTCAGTCCATGTTTTGATCACTTGGTGATGTAGTGCTAGGAGCACGACATCCCTGAAGACTAAATAGTTGAAAAGATTCAGGGAACTGCAGCCGCAGGTTACTCCGGATACAAAGGCTTGTCTGGTATAGTTCAGCAGTGGTGTAGTGATGGAGCACCCGGACGCAGGTGCACCCACTAGAAAAGCAGTCCTTTGTGAGGCGCTTTTCCCCTTTTGCCGAAGTGTTTGGCTGGATTATGGTGTTTGCATAGCCAAAACAAACAAGCACTGAAAAAAGGAACCAGGAAGAAAAACAATAACAGTTATTGTTTTACTTCCTGGTTCCTTTTTTCAGTGCTTGTTTTTTTGGCTATGCAAACTCCATAATCCAGCCAAACATTACAGTAAAAGGGGAACAGCGCCCAACAAAGGACTGCTTTTCTGGTGGGTGCACCTGCTTCCGGGCGCTCCATCACTACACCACTGCTCAGTAAAATTAAAGGCCTACTAGCGTAGTCCTCACCATTTTGCATGCTCTGTTTGATGTCACTGCTCGCTCCTGCGCACAATGCCATCAACTGGTTTGGGCTGTCACTTCGACAGTCCAACCCTGTACTGTGATAGTGAACTGAAGTATATTTTCATTTTTTTGAAAGTGGTCATCTAATGCTAAAATGGAGGCTTTGCTTATGTAGCACTATAGCGGCGTCATACAATAGACTATGTACATATATCTGGCATCATCTTCACAGAATAATTAGGGGCAGGGGCGTAACTAGGAAAGACTTGGCCCCATAGAAATCTCTTATCTTATAGATAGTGCCCCCTGTAGAATGTGCCATACAGCCCTCCTGTAGACAGTGCTATACAGCCCCGTCTATCGGCAGTGTCACACCCCACTTGTAGTTAGTGCCCCAGACCTCCCACTTGTACATAGTGCCATACAGCCCCCCTGTAGATATCGCCATAAAGCCCCACCTGTATATAGCACTATACAGCTCCCATTTTATATAGTGCCACACAGCCCTCCTCCTTTGTATATAGTGCCACACAGCCCCCCCTTAGTAGATAGCACCGCACAGCCCCACCTTAGTAGATAGTGCCACACACAGACCCCTGTAGATTGCGCCAAACAATGCCCCCTGTAGATAGAGCCACAGCCCTCCCCTTGTAAATAGTGCCATCGGGCCCCCTATTTGAAAGTGCCAAACAGACCCCCCTTAGTAGTTCCACACAGCCCCTTGTATATAGTGCCACACAGCTCCCCCATGTGTATAGTTTAGAACAGCTCCCCTTGTGTATAGTTCCACACAGCTCCCCCTTGTGTATAGTGCCACACAGCCCCCCCTTGTCTATAGTGCTACAAGGCAATGGAGCATCCGAGAAAGTTGTATCAGCCAAGGGGATGTCAATCAAACATGGAAAGGTGGGTTTGGGGGCAGGACTATGTGACTCTTCAGGATTGCGGCACCGCCCGATGACACTTTTATGAGTAATTTGCATTTAGTGTGCACCGTTTTAAAAGTGGATTTTAAAGATTTTGCTGCATCTGAAAAAAACATACATTTGGAAATATTGTCAGGTCATGTATTACTGCATAGTGGCGGTTCAAGGGGATAAAACTACCAGAGAGGTTCCCATGAAATATGCAATGAATTGAGAACAATTCCATCTGCCCTGCAATTTTGTTATTATAAATATATCCTATATAATTACAGATCCAGAACCAAGCTCATACATATATACAGTACCACAACCAAGCTCAGTACATAAATACATCACTAGAACCAACCTCAGTACATATATACAGCACCAGAACAAAGCTCAGTACATACAATCAGAACCAGAACCAACACTGAGAAAGATAGACAATCTTGAGCTGAGCTTGCTGCTCACGGAGCATGCAGTTACTGGGTTAGAACTAGTCGGCGGGATGGTAATGCAGGAAAGACAAGACAATTGATAGTTGTAGGGGATTCTATAATCAGGAAGACGGATAGAATAATTTGTCGCCAAGACCGCCTCAACCGAATGGTTTGCTGTCTCCCTGGTGCCAGGGTTCGGCATGTGGTGGAACAGGTGGACAAATTGCTTGGAGGGGCTGGTGATGATCCAGCTGTTGTGGTCCATGTAGGTACCAACGACAGACTAAATGGTAGGTGGAGGAGCCTTAAGAATAATTTTAAAGAGCTAGGCTACAAGCTGAAGTGAAGGACCTCCAAGGTAGTAGTCTCAGGAATACTGCCTGTGCCATGCGCATCACAGGAAAGACAGCGGGAGCTCAGGGAGTTAAATTCATGGCTTAAGTCTTGATGTAGAGGAGAAGGCTTTGGGTTCGTAGAGCACTGGGCTGACTTTTCTTTGGGGTACAAACTGTATTCTGCAGATTTGCACCTAAATGGAAGGGGGTCCGCTGTGCTGGCGGAGAGAATTCTAGCTGGGGTGGCGGAGTATTTAAACTAGGGCTGAGGAGGGAGGCCAATGTAGAAAATAAAGAGATAGTTAGGTTAGAGAGGGGTCAGACTATATTGGTGGGGGGAGAAACAGACTGTGGGGAGAGGACTAAACAACAAGATAAGGAGATCCTTTCGTTACAAAACAGCAGTGAAAATAAAAATGCCCAAATAATGTCAAATAATCACATTTCTGATACTGAAAGTGAGACATTTAAAGGCAAGTTAAAGTGTATGTTCACAAATGCCAGAAATATAGCAAGCAAAATGGGGGAGCTGGAGGCCTTGGTGCTGGAAGAAAATATAGATATAGTTGGTGTTGCTGAAACATGGCTGGACTCTTCACATAACTGGGCTGTAAATCTACAGGGTTTTACACTGTTTAGGAAAGACAGGGCGAATAGGAAAGGTGGTGGTGTATGTCTGTATGTGAGAAGTGATATGAAGGTGAGTGTGAATGAGACATTAGAGGGTGAAGATTGTGAGGAGGTAGAAACCTTGTGGGTGGAATTACAAAGGTAGGTAAACACTGACAAAATTACTTTTGGTGTGATGTATGGACCCCCCAATATAACTGAGGAGATGGAATGTCAGCTATATAAACAGATGGAGCGGGCTGCACAGGGGGGTACTGTAGTGATAATGGGAGATTTTAATTACCGGGATATTAATTGGCGCCATGGTTCGGCTTCAACTGCAAAGGGGAGACATTTCCTCAACCTGTTGCAGGAAAATTTTATTGGTCAGTTTGTGGAAGACCCGACTAGAGGTGAAGCTCTGTTGGATCTGGTCATTTCTAATAATGCAGAGCTTGTTGGGAACGTCAATGTTCGGGAAAACCTCGGTAACAGTCATCATAATATAGTTATATTTTATATATACTGTAAAAAACAAACACAGGCTGGGAGGGCAAAAACACTTAATTTTAAGAAGGCCAAATTCCCCAGGATGAGGGCTGCAATTCAAGATATAGACTGGGAAGAACTAATGTTAAATAATGGGACAAATGAGAAATGGGAGATTTTCAAATCTACTTTGGGTAATTATAGTGCAAAATTTATTCCTATAGTTAACAAGTATAAACGACTAAAATTAAACCCCACATGGCTTACATCTTCTGTAAAAAGGGCAATACATGACAAAAAAAGGGCATTTGAAAAATCCAAATCTGAGGGTACAGCTGTAGCCTTTGTAAAATATAAAGAGCTTAATAAAATCTGTAAAAAAGTAATAAAATCAGCAAAAATACAAAATGAAAGGCAGGTGGCCAATGATAGTAAAACAAATCCCAAAAAATTATTCAAGTATATAAATGCAAAAAAGCCAATGTCTGAACATGTAGGACCCCTAGATAGTGGTAATGGGGAGTTGGTCACAGGGGATCAAGAGAAGGCAGAGTTACTAAATGGGTTCTTTAGCTCTGTATATACAACAGAAGAAAGAGCAGCTGATGTAGCTGGTGCCAGTGCGGTTAATATATCAGTTGATATACTGAATTGGATGAATGTAGATATGGTGCAAGCTAAATTAAATAAAATAAACATACACAAGACCCCGGGACCAGATGGGTTACACCCTAGAGTTCTTAAGGAGCTTAGTTCAGTTATTTCTCTCCCCCTCATCATAATATTTAGAGATTTCTAGTGACTGGCATAGTGCCAAGGGACTGGTGGAGGGCAAATGTGGTGCCTATTTTCAAAAAGAGCTCTAGGTCTTCCCCGGGTAATTATAGACCAGTAAGCTTAACATCCATTGTGGAGAAAATGTTTGAGGGGCTATTGAGGGACTAAATACAGGATTATGTGACAAAAAAATAGTATTATAAGTGACAGCCAGCACGGTTTTACTAAGGACAGAAGCTGTCAAACCAACCTGATTTGTTTTTATGAAGAGGTGAGCAGAAGCCTAGACAGAGGGGCAGCTGTGGATGTAGTGTTTTTGGACTTTGCAAAGGCATTTGACACTGTTCCTCATAGACGTCTAATGGGTAAATTAAGGACTATAGGTGTCACGATGCGGGGTGTGAAAAGATTCAGAGCACAGACGGGTTCGCTCAGATAAAGGCATAATGAGGAAGGTTTCTGCCAGACAAATGAATAGGATTAGGAGAGCAGCTGCTAAAATGCCATCGCAAAGCAGCAAACAGGTATTTGAAGCCGCTGGTGCAAAATTATCTTCATGCATGACAATGCACCATCTCATGCTGCAGAGAATACCTCTGTGTCAATGGCTGCTATGGGCATAAAAGGAGAGAAACTCATGGCGTGGCCCCCATGTTCCCCTGACCTCAACCCTATTGAGAACATTTGGAGTATCCTCAAGCAAAATATCTATGGGGGTGGGAGGCAGTTCACATCAAAACAGAAGCTCTGGGAGGTTATTCTGACATCCTGCAAAGATATTCAAGCAGAAACTGTCCAAATACTCACAAATTCAATGGATGCAAGAATTGTGAAGGTGATATCAAAGAAGGGGTGCTAT